>NC_068996.1:9116811-9128324 GCF_001194135.2 Octopus bimaculoides | reverse complement strand
AATAGAAGTAACTACACCCCTTCAAAAGGTAAGAACAAAACTCTAGATCATTTCTGTGAACACATCTCGAATTACCCGTATCAACATATGCACAAACAAAAACACAAACCAAACTTCAGCAAAAAAGAATGGGCTGAGATGAACAAATTAAAAGATGACAAAACAATAACAATCAAAGAGGCTGATAAAGGGAGTGCAGTTGTCTTAGTGGACATGGTGTGTGTTTGCTCATGTGTGTATTTTTCTCCACATGTCTTTGCACTGGCGCCACTCAGTGATACTGTTTAAATCACCAAGTGGTTTATGCTCTACATGAACAAAAAGTTAAGCAGCTCAATGGTTTGTGTGATGTTAGGGAATAAAAGTATATATACCTTACACAAAGACAAGTAATGTTTGGCACCAGGAATGACATCTGTTAGTAGAATAATGCCTCAACCAATCCTGTCTGAACCATATATGAAAACAAAAAAATACAGATGGTGATGGTGATGCTGGCAAGTAGTTGCCCACTATACAAAAGTCTGAACTTGAGAAAATAGAGGAGGAACAAAAACAAAGAATACTTATTGTAAATTTGTCTATGTGACATGTACACATCTCTTTGGTATTTCATTTGCTTCAGTTGTTTTAATTGTGGCCATGCTAGAGCACTGTCTCAAAGGGCTTTAGTTGAATTAACTGACCCCAGGGCTTTCTTTTTTAAGCCTAGTACTTATTGTATTGGTCTCTTTTGCTGAACTGCTAAGATACAGGGATGTAAACACACGAACACCAGTGGTCAAGTGGTGATAGGGGGACAAACAGACACAAAGACACACACGCACAACTATATACATATACAGGGTGCAACGGGTAAATTGTCACCATTTTATATTTTTAATTTTGCGCATACGCATCGTTTGTTTTTGATTTTGTCCACTATATAGTATAGAAGGGTCAGTTGGGTGCCGTCCGAGTAAAACAGCACCATGATGCAATTCACTCAGCCAGAAATTTGGAAATGACATGCTGTACTGATCTGCATTTACATCAGAAGCCCTAATGTGAACATTTCAGAGTATTTGGGTGTCACTCTGAGTACAGTGCAATTTGAGGACATATACCAAGAGTGATAAAGATCAAACATCCAGTCAACATCATGGTGTTTGGAGTGATCACTAGTGATGGTGACATTATGCCTCCATTCATCTTCCCACACGGCCTCAGACTCAACACGGAAGCCTAAATCAAGTGCTTGGAGGAGGTAGTGCTGCTCTGGGTCAAGAGGGTGGCTGCTGGAAGACCCTATGTCTGCCAAAAGGACTCTGCACCATGCCACACATGTAGGAGAACCCAGTTATGGCTGTCAGAAAATTTCTGTGAGCACATCACCCCTAATCTGGCCTTGATTATTATGTGTAGGGCGCAGTTGAACAAGAGACCAAGAAAACTGCTTGTAACACCAAAGACGAATTGAAGGCAAGGATTATGGCAGCATTCACCAACTTAAACAAGGAGACCATCCAGAAGAGCTGCAGGAGATTCCAGAGTCATCTGGAGGCGGTGGTTGAAGCCAATGGCAATTTTATCGAATAAGTTTACTCTTTAGTATTTCAAGATATTTCTATGTAACTTTGGTAAATATATCTGTTAAAATGAGATGACAGTGTTATTTCGATTTTTGCGTAATTTAGATGAGTTATTCATTGCACCCTGTGTATATATATAATATATATATATATAAATATATAAAGGATAAAGAGAGCAATGGTAAGGTTGGAAAAATATATTTTATGGATAGAGTCTTACAGCTGTTTCTGGGAAGATCCAGTACTTCCCTTCATCAGAGACAGAAATAGTAAAGGAATCGATTATTATATCCATAGGCGGAGAGTTTTAGTATGAAGTGATAATATATATATATATATACAATGGACTTCTTTCAGTTTTCGTCAACCAAATCCACTCACAAGGCTTTGATCAGCCTGAGGTTAGAGTAGAAGATACTTGCCCAAGGTGCCAGGCAGTGGGACTGAACCCAGAACCATGTGGTTAGGAAGCAAGCTTCTTACGACACAGCCACACCTGCACCTTGTTTGTTTTGTTTTTTTTTTCAGAAAAAAGGATGTACTAATTGTTGCTCTCTATTCTATGAAACTGTGTATATAATGAGTGGGAAGTGAGAATGTGTGGCATTCATGATTTTCCAAAGGGCATATCAGTGATATGTATGAAGAGAAAGGTTTTAAGAATGTACTTCAAACTGTGTTGCTGTCTAAGGAATCAACATTTTAGACTGTTATTTTGTCCCTACCAACACAGACAGATATTATGTGTTGTTCTTATTCATCTCAATTATGTGTTATTTTCTCTATGAGGTGACACACTGCTCTCTTGCTCTCCATTGAGCTCGGTATTCTGTCTAGTTAATACACTTTATTATGCTGGAGTACAGGAAGGAAAAATGTTGATTTCAAGTTGGCCAATTTCTTAGTTAAATTGCTGTTGGTCATGTGCGTGTTACACACATGTGCTTGTATATGTGCAAGTGTGTGTGTGTGTGTGTGTGTGAAAAGGAAAACCTACGGGAGCAGTCTATAGTAAAAGTGTCTGGAAGCAAAATGTAGGAAAAGGAATACAGGCTAACGGAACCAAAAGGAGGATGTCTTTTGGGCAAGTGAGAAATACTACAAGGTAGTGGCAGCTAAATTGTATATTTCTTACAAAAGAGACAGCTGTTTGATAATTATAATTACTGGAAGCAGAATTGCCATGCACAGCCATACATCACACACCAGCACTGCCATACACCACACATCAAACATGCACTATACATGAACATTACCATAAACCATATTGGTATATATATAGTTGACCAAAAACTAACTGAATGGTTCAGGAAGCATAATTCTATTTATGTTCAATGTTTATATATCTCCTCATCATATATGATACTCTATACCATGCATGGGCAACCTGTGGGCTGCATGTGGCCCTTGACATGATGTGTGGCCCTCGACAAGTTTCTAGGCTACTAATTTGCAGCATAACCTAAGAGTAGCGACATCTAAATTTCTACCTAATATTGAAAATATAGTAAAGAATGTGAATGTGTAAAAAAACTCATTGATGGCTTTCCTATAAGTAGGTTATCTCCCTTGGCTAGGCGGCGCTCCATGTAGATAATTAAACTTCCGGAGGCTAACCCACGCCATTGTTATTGTTTTACGTCTTATCATGGATATAAAGCAGCTTGATGATTCAGCTATCGAAGTACTTACTGTGCCTGAGTTAAAGAAATATTTAAGATTATATGGACAGTGTGTTACTGGAAGAAAGGCGGACTTGACTGAAAGGTTGAAAGGAATAAAAATTCTGTTGATGAAGAATGTCAACAAAGTAAATTCATCGGACGATAAGTCTGAAGTATCGGACGATACTTCAGACAGGAATAAGCAGAAGCTTATATCTCCTCTCGGTGAAGTATTGCCTGATCTAAAGATCTTTGTAAGTTGCCGAATTTCACAGATAATGACATAATTACCTCGTGCTACGGATGAAAGCAAAGCAACAGTTAAGGAGTGGCATATTTTACCACGACAGACACGTACACAGCATCGAATACCACGATGTGAGTGAAAGCTGCTCTCACTGTATTTTCCGGTGTCTGGTAATCCCTTCGATACCGACATCAAACCAAAAAAAGAATCCTGACCACAGAGTGTGGGTAATTATGTCAAATGTCACTGGCAATGTGCATTCAGCTGATTGCAACTGTTAAAGCAAGTCACTGAGCATGCGTACATGTCATACGGGAGAGTTCCAATCAGGGGTGGATAACACCTTATAGGAAAGCCCTATAGAGAATGATATCTGTTCTTTAATAAAATATCAATGAATTTTCTTTTTCTTTTTTTACCTCAATATTTTAAATTATAATTCATTTACACTAGTAATCATCATTATTATGATTAGGAAATAATGAAAGAGATGCCAGCTTAATGTAAATTTTTATACTAAGACTAATACAATTAAGAACTGCAAAAAATTCAGTGTAAAGTGGGCAATTAATATTTCATGCATATGTGTTTTATCATGTGGCCCTCTCCCACTTGAAAATGATACAATGCAGGCCCCCATTTGAGAACAGTTGCCCATCCCTGCTCTATACCTTTCAAAAACAAGGTGTTGAGCACTTTTATGTTTTCTCCTTTTCTTTTTTTTCTACATTAAAAAAAAATGAATGAAAAACAATATGTAATTGTGTGTGACTGCATTCGTATACATGTGTCTGTGTTTACATTCATATATGGGCATGTCTTTATTTTCACGCGCATACACGCACTAGAATGTATACACAGGCAGGTCTTCGGAACGAAGTTAATATACTAAATGGATCCAAAAATTAATCATCTAGATTTCAAGTGTTGAATTTCTCATGTCAAACTCAGTTATATTGTTTTATGCAGCTTTTATCATCAAATACTGCTTCGTTCCAGGCGGTACCACAGTACCAGTCATTGGGTTATTAGTACTGTGCTGTTCTTGGACAAATAGAATCACTCCGCTCCTTTATCTTAATTAGATAATCTTCCATTCATTGTCATATCAGTGTCAGATTACAAAGGCCTGCTCATACTTTCTGTTGTCAGTTCATAATAGCTGAAGACTCGGGATTGTTAGTTAGTTAGATGATGATAGCAGAGCTTAAAGCAGATAGCTAAAGTAAGTATTGGTTATTGAATCAAAGAAAATACTTATTGTATTAGTTGGTTGGGTGCAGAATGAGTACGGTGTAGAGAGGGAGGTGTGGCATTGATAGTGTATTGCAGTGTGTTTGTTTTCTCAGATATCAAAACTATGCTTTTATCAGTGAGTAAAGTGCTGCACCCAATGACTAGATGGCCATAGGTTCAAACCCTATCATATTTGCAACAATAACAACAACAACCACCCCTATTAACGTCACCAACGCTTCTATTAGTGCTACTACCAACACAACCACCACCACCACCACCACCACCACCATCACTAGTACCACAGGTGTGGCTGTGTGGTTAAGAAGTTTGCTTCCCAACCACATGGTTTTGGGTTCAGTCCTGCTGTACAACACCTTGGATAAGTGTCTTCTACCATTGTCCTGGGTTGACCAAAGCTTTGAGTGGATTTAGTAGACAGAAGCTAAAAGAATCCTGTTGTATATGTGTGTGTGTGTGTGTGTGTATCTGTCTGTCTCTGTGCTTGTAATTTATCTTGTACCATCGCTTGGCAACCAGTGTTGGTTTGTTTACATCTCTGTACTGTAAACAGATGAACAGAATAAGTACCAGAATTTAAAAATAAAAATAAAAAATTACTGCAATTGATTTGTTCAACTAAATCCTTGAAGGCGGTGTTCTAGCATGGCCACACCCAAAGACTGAAACAAAGGATATAAAAGACTTATTTAGCTAATGGAAGGGAGTTTGAGCCTGTGCCTGATCAGAGTCTCCCAGACAGGTGAGGCTGACATGTAGTCCTAGATCAACTTTGATCCTGTAAACCTATAATAGCATATAGAATGAAATTTAGTCTTTGATCCATCTGAAAGTCAACAAGATAAAGTTGAAGGTGATGGATTGGCAATATTTTTAGAGAACTAGACAAAATGTTTTGTGGTATTTATAAATAATAAACCAGTACCAGTCAAGTACTGGACCCAATAGAATTGATTAAACTTGCTCAGTGAAATTGCTGGCCAAGTGCCAGTCCATGTCAGCATGGAAAATGGATGTTAAATGATGATGGTTAAGTGCTGATTATTATTGATTTTAAGTTTGATAAATGGATAAACCAATTCATCAAACAGTATTGGTTTTGCTTTTCTCTTGGACATCATCAGTGGCATAGAAAAGCAAAACTTGCTTGGATGGCCAACTGCTAACTTCCATAAAACCAGAATAGGAAAAAAAAAAAAAAAAACAAGCAAATTTATAAATAAATTTCAGGTGGTAATTTGACACAATCATTACAGCATCAGATACAAATGTTTGCATACATAGAGATGTGTGTGTGTGTATGTGATAGGTCCAATCTTGAACCTTACAAGGGAACTTAGCAGATGTTGATACTCATGCTGTTAAATTTGAATGGTGAAGGCTATCCAATATTCTTGTATTACATCATCTTGCAATTATTTTTACTATATTTTTCTACATTCCAAGTCTTGGATAATCTTTGGGACAAAAATGTGTTACCTTGCTTTTATCTGGTGCATAATTACGCTAAAAATTTTCTGATTTATTTTTTCTTTTTGTTAAATTGTGAAACATTTTATCAAAGATATTTTGCATAATGCTATTATAGTTTCTGGATTTCCACCAGGAAATTCTAATTGTTTTACTATTCCATATAATTTGATAGTGTTAAAATATTTTTTGAGGTTCATGAAATCTCCAATATTATGATTGTCATATAGTACTTATTTTATTTTCCTTTCTTTTGTACCAGTTCTCGTGTTTTATCAAGTTTACAACTATTGTAAAATAAAAACCAGCCATTTTACATAATTGTTAGTTTGCTAGCATGGATATTTCTCTGTTGGAATTTCACCAAGATTAACTTTGCTTTCAGGCCTCGATGGTCCATAAAATATATAGCAAGGTCAAATCATCTTGTTAACAACAGCTTTTTATTTCTATGATATCACGATGATGATGATGATGATAATGATAATAATAATAATAATAATAATAATAATAATAATAACAATGATGACGATGATGATTTCTTTCAACAGATGAGGGGGACAATACAATGACTAACATAAAATGTGAGGATTTACATACAATGAAATGATATAAAAAAAACAGGAAATAGAAAGTATACACGATGTACAATAAAACAAAGAAAGAAAATATACACCAGTTACAAAAAACAAAAAAAGGATGAACTGATTTGATTCTCCCAATACAGGAGGACCTCTAGGGACAATCGTAGAACCCCACCATCCGAGATCTGTCTGAACACCAAGGGTAAGTGTTTTCTCCAATTCACAGGTCTATACTTAAAGCAGAGTCATCTGCTCTTGCCATTCTTGCATCTTTCACTTGAGGACAGCGACTCCTCCTCCTCCAACCACACATTCCTTTTCAAATGAAACTGGAAAAAGCTGATGAGGAATGTCTTTACAGTCTGCATTCAATTTCTGTCAAGGTTTGACTTTTGCCTTTCATCCTTTCAGGGTCAATAAAATAAGTACCAGTTAAGTACTGGGGTTGATCTAATCAACTATCTCCCTCTCCATAAATTTCAGGCCTTGTGTCTATAGCAGAAAAGATCATCATCATCATTATTATTATTATTATCATTATTATTATTATTGTTGTTATTATTAAGGTGGTGAGCTGGCAGAATCGTTAGCATGCCAGACAAAATGCTTAATGACATTTTGTCTGTCTTCACTTTCTGAGTTCAAATTCTGCCATGGTCGACTTTGTCTTTCATCCCTTCAGGGTCGATAAAATAAGTAGCAGTCAAGAATTGGAGTCGATGTAATCAATTAACCCACTTTCCTGAAATTGCTGGCCTTGTGCCAAAATTTGAAATCATCATCATTATTATTATTATTATCAAAGTAGCAAGCTGGCAAAACCATTAGCATGCTTCACATTCTGAGTTCAAATGCCATCAAGGCTGATTTTGCCTTTCATCCTTCTGGGTTCAATAGAATAAGTACCATTTGAGCAGTGGGGATGATTTAATCAACTAGCCCTAATTTCTCCCTAAATTTCAGGTCTTGCGCCTGTTGTAGAACGGATTATTATTATTATTACCATCATCACCATTCTGGACAAGGTGTCAAAAGAAAGTATTATCATAGATGTAGCTGTGTGTGCTGATATGATTGTCAAAGAATACAAAGAATACAGTTAAAGAATACAAGAAAATAAGAAAAATACCAGGACTTGGCTTGGGAAATGTGGAAATTGTCGTGGGGTTTCTGCAAAAGTAATCTGTTGGCAACAGCACCCTGGGTACCATGGCTAACAGACATGATAGTTTCCTTATTGAGATCAGTGTAACAAAGAGAATCCCATAAAAACAGAAATCTGTTCTATTAGGAGAAGCAAGAATTGTTTGAAAGGTTTTTGATACCTAAGAAAACCAATTTTGAAGCAATATTAAGGATATTGATTCGAAATGTAACACATCTGTGCAAACCTTTCAATAATGATAATCATAATTCATTCTAATTTTGGCACGAAGCCAGCAATTTGATAAAATATGCCCTGATGCAAAACTAAGTAGTGGCTCTCATGGCTTGTGATCTTAATTGATTGGAAGTGTTATCATGTACATTGTTTTGTCTTGGTATAAAAAGATGGGCTACAGCAAATACTCTGCTCAATATCACAGATTTACCTGTCAGTTGCTTGACCATAACCAGTTAAGCATGTCCCTTGGTGGCTGTGTGCATCTCTGATCATGAGCAGAAGTAGTGGGGGAGCATCATAATCATGTGTCGAGAGGGATTCTTTGGGGTTTGGATAATTCACCTCTGGAGGCATGGATGTTCAGCAACCTTAAACAACCCTTATTCAGGGACCTTTTGAGTGGGCTACTCGATCTGAAGAAAATTCTAACTGGGCTCCATCTGCAAGGTCATGCGTGTTTATCTTAATATGAGATCACCATGTCGCACACATATGGTTGTGATGCATGTGCCCGGTGTACCCTTATCAGATGGTTAGTCTTGATGGGTATATTGGGCTTCGTATATTTTACCTCAGTGTCACTTTGATGGCATGCTCTACTCTCTCACTCAATAATAATAATAATAATAATGGGACTTCTTTATAAAAACCGACCATATTACAGAAGTAAGACCACATGATTATAGAGTGAATAGAAAAAATAAAATACAAACAGTGTAAGAACACAGACTTTTCAACACCTTATGATAATAGAATCAATACCAAAGAAATTGAGAAATATCAGGACTTAGCCAGAGAATTGAAGAGATTGGGAAGACCATGATGACAATTACCCTTGCGGTAATTGGTGCACTTGGCACAACACTAAAACTTCTACCCAAGAGGCTGAAGGATATTGGAATTGAAACTCACGTTGTCGACCTGCAATAAAGTGCATCCTGGTATTCTGCAAGAATTTTAAGAAAGATTCTTGAGATCTGAGGAGGCTTGTTGTCACCCAGTACTTATTTTTTAAAGTCTGGTACTTATTCTATCAGTCTCTAATGTTGGACCACTAAGTTACTGGGACATAAACATACCAACACTGGTTATCAGACATAGACACACATACACATATATACGAACAGCTTCTGTTAGTTTCTGTCTACCAGATCCACTCGGCCCGAAGCTTACAGTAAGCACTTACCAAAGGTTCCACATAGTAGGACTGAACCTAGAAACAAATGGTTAGGAAGCAAACTTTTTTTACCACACAGAACTCAAATCCTGCCAACGTCAACCTCGCCTTTCACTTGACTGGTACTTTTGGAGCTGATAAAGTACCAGTCAAGTACAAGGGAAATGTTATTGACTATCCTCAACTCTCAAAAACAGGTGTGAGTGGGATTAATCAAAAGGTACATTGACTTACCAAACATTGATAGATAGAACCTCCTTTAATCCTCATTAATTTATGAGCAAGAACTTCAAATTCCTGCAGCTGCCAAATTAATTTATTGGTACCATGTATTCTTTTCTACTCTAGACACAAGGCCCGAAATTTTTGAGGAGGTGGGGCCAATCGATTAAATCGATCCCAGTACACAGCTGGTACTTAATTTATCGACCCCCGAAAGGATGAAAAGCAAAGTCGACCTCGGCGGAATTTGAACTCTGAACGTAAAAGCAGACAAAATACCACTAAGCATTTCGCCCGGCGTGCTAACGTTTCTGCCAGCTCACAGCATTATTGGCACCATATATTGACGAGTGATTAACACAGTACATTAATTAATAAACTTGTATCATTTATGCTAATGTACAAGATACCTGTATTTCATTTAATTCAAGTAAATTCAATCATCATCATCATCATCATTATCATCATCAAGGTACCCTGTATATAAGTAAATTCAATATTTGTTTAATTTAGAATGTATTGACCAAGGTGACCAAATAACACAGCCCTAACCTGGAAAAAAATTTATAATCTGAAAAAGGCTTCACAGTAAAAGGTTCCACAAAATCAATGCACCTGTACTAGTCAAATACTAGGATTAATTTAATTAACTATAACATTTCTAAACATTTATTAAGATATTTTGTTCAAAAGAGACTTATTGGTATCCCGTAAACATATTTTAACATACATATACAATTAAAGATGCTGAAACACTGAAAGAAAATCTTTTGATGGTCTAGAGTTAAGTCCTACTGTGAGGTAACTTGGGCAAGTATTTTGTACCACCACTGTGGGTGGTGATTAAAGCCTTGTAAAAGTGATTTGGTAGACAGACACTGAAGATTGTCTTATATGCATATAGGCACAGGCATGGCTGTGTGTTAAGAAGCTTGCTTCCCAACCACATGACTCCAGGTTCAGTCCCATTACATGGCACCTTGGGCAAGTGTCTTCCACTATAGCCTCGGGCCAACCGAAGCCTTGTGAGTGGATTTGGCTGATGGAAACTGAAAGAAGCCCGTTGTATATGTGTGTGTGTGTCTATATATACACATATGGACACGTGTGTGTGTTTTTGTGTCTGTGTTTGTCCTCTACCACTATCTGAGAACCAGTGTTTCTATGTCCTTGTAACTTAGCAGTTTAACTAAAAGAAACCAACACAATTAATGCTAGGCTTCAAAAAAAAAGAATAAATAAATAAAAGAAAAGAAATTCAAGGTAGTACCCCAGCATGGCCAAGTCTAACGACGAAAACAAATATAAGCTAAAGATAAAGTAAATACATGTGTCTGTCTGTGAGGATTTGCGTGAGAAAATTCATATTTCTCTCATCTTCTCTGGTTTGTAAACAATATCTTCCTGACACAATCCAATAACACCTACTGTGTCAAAAGTACATATATGAGTAAACCATGTGGCCATTCAGCCTGCCAGAGACAGCAGCTAAATTCTTAAATAACATTCTACTATCTTTAAGAAAAAAAATGAAAAGGGAAAGACACACCAAATAACACAGTCCTAAATACACTATTCAAGAAAGCAAGATGGAATGTATATATGCTATATAGATACAGCACTACCCAACAAAATAAGATTGGATGGTCATAGCTGGAATGCTTCCACCATAGATTGGTCTGCTGTATCAGTGCCGACCTTGATATAGCAGACTTAAGAAACAATAGCAACAAGAACAAAGAGGTGTAGACATGGCTTCAGTGTTTATGATCATATCTTTGTTAAACCATGGGTCATCCAGTCTTAAACAAATCTAAGAACAAGTACATACAATTAAATGAAATATACAAATGTCTGCATACATAGCTATTTGTGTGTGTGTGTGTGTGTGTGTGTGTGTGTGTGTGTGTGTGTGTGTGTGTGTGTGTGTGTGTGTG
>NC_068996.1:9107914-9116324 GCF_001194135.2 Octopus bimaculoides | reverse complement strand
TATATATATATATATATATATATATATATATATATATATATATATATGTGTGAAATAAAAAAACTCAATTGGCTTATCTGATACTTGCTATAATAAAGAGTTTTTATGGTGAAATAAACATGGTGCAGACAGGTATGTAGTATGCACAACAACCATAAAGTTATGTAATTCATTATGCAACTCTCAATTCATCAGGCTACACCAAATACACAAGCAAGCAGAGACATGTTGATTAATCAACAGGTCACAAACAAGTGAAATTTCTAATCAGAATTACCAGCATATAATAAATGTAAAGTGGGTGAGACTATAACCAGTTAATCAAGGGGGTGGATAACAGAAAAAGTGTATCAAGTAGAATGGCTAAAAGGCATATCTAATCTAAAGATGTTGATAAACTTAGTAACATCAAAACAGGCTTATACACCAGCAGATAGCAGGTGCCAAAGCATGACATTTGACCCAATTAAAACATTTTTGAAACCAATTGATGTTTTCTAAAGATAAAACTAAAATAAACCCATTTAGGAGTGATATGGTTAACAAATTCAAGTGTTATTTATGTATTTACTTAATTCTTGTTAATTATAGTGCACTGATTAATTATTATAGCACTAATAGAATATTAACATTAATTAAGAAAGATCCAGTTACTTATTATTCGGAGAAAATAATTTAAGGATAAAAAACAGAGAATAGCAAAGGTCTGTGTAAAATTTCAGAGGAGAGAGAGGGAAAAAGGAGAGGAAAGAAAAAGGAAAGATAATATATTGAGATAGCAATAATCACAATGTCAAGAATCTTAACCTAAAAATACTTAATGAGAAATAGAATAGGATAAATTTAATAGAGAAAGTGGACTGTACTGTTGGCAGGAAGACAGCATTAGCATAAACAAACGTGTATACTAAGCTAATGAAAATAGTTTAGGCAATAACCAATACCAACATAAAAGATATAAAGAATATAAATTTATGTTAGTTAAATGTTGAAATTTAGAGAGATCAATTATATAGCTGTTATGAAGTTATGAGTCAAAAGGTGAAATTTAATAAAGAATAACTGAATTGATAGTTGCATTAAAAGAAACTGAAAAACCATGAATCCTAACTTTTTTTATTAGTCAATATTATCACATTGTTATTGAGAATAAAGCACATCGATTAAAATTATGTAGGTTAAGAAGTTAGGTAAAATCATTAATAATAATAATTTACAATTATGGGGAGCATTAAGGAAATGTTAAAAGAATTTATGAGAATTATAAAGTCCATAAATGTTAAAAGAATTTATAAGGATCACAGAGAATTGTAAAGGCCATAACCAAGGAGGATGAAGCAAATACTATAAAGATACCACCTAAGGTTAGAAGCAAATTAATTGAAGCTATTAAATTGCAAACCGTATAAAATGACAATCATTTGTAGATGTCATTAGAACTACGGGTATGCAAAAGTAACTTAAATATGATCAGTTCTCAGTATTAAAAGTATTAGGATACATTAAGCTACCTAAATGTAATTCAGCTGTTTTTATTATGTCTTTTGCCTCACACTGAAGGTTCTATTTAATTTTTTGTCACTATTGGAGTTAGAGATTACCAATCAATAGTGAATTCCCCTTCATCAATGCATTTCATTCTATGATAATGGATTACTTAACTTCTGATTTATGTCATTATGTTTAACTAGTTTGTAGTGTCTTCACATTTTAACATAATACACACACACATATACGAAGGGGTGCCCAAAAGAAACCGGAATTTTGCAATGTTATTTTATTTACTTAGTTTTACATGTTCACACTTTTATCACCTTCAAAGTATTCTCCATTTGAAGCAATTCATTGGTCCAGGTATGCTTTCCATTATTTGAAGCAGTGATGGAACTCTTTTGAAGCGATGCCTTTTTAACGCCTCCGTTGTTTTTTTCTTTACTTCGTCCACGTCTGCAAATTCCATATTTCATCACTCCAGATGATCTTTGAAAAAAAGGTTCAGATCAACTTCCAATTCTTCTTTCAGTTCATGACACATTCAGTCATGACTACTTTTTATCTTCCATGAGGAAGAGAGGCACAGATTTTGCTGCAGCATTTTTCATTTGCAATTCCTCACCCAAAATTCTTTGGGAGGAACTCCAGGACATACCAGTCATATCAACAAGTTCATCAATCGTTGGGTGACAGTCCTCAAAGATCAGTTCATGAATTTTCCTGATGTTTTCATTCATTTGGAAGGTCAATGGTCGTCCTGAATGAGGTTGGTCTTCAAGCAACAAGTGACCATTCTTAAAGCATGAAAACCACTTGTAAACTTGTGTTTTGCTCATGGCTGCAGCCTTGTAATCTCTTTGAAGCATGATAACTGTTTCAGCCACTGTTTTCCCCAGCAGCAAACAGAATTTCACAGAAGCATGTTGTTCCTTTGTTTCAGCCATTGCAAAACTTGACAAACAGGGGAGAAACACTACAAAACAAAAACACACCATGTCACAGTACAACGTCACCTGATGCCACCGGTCAGCAGACTGATGCCTGAGGCTTACATCAAATGGTTTCTAGTGACAGAAACCTGAACTGCAACAGGTTTGTCTCACAGAGAGCATTTCCAGTTACTTTTGGGTACCCCCTTGTAAATTTAAAGCACAGTGTATGGATTTAACTAATCAGGTGGTACTTATCAAAAAAAAATCTTCTTTAATGGATAAGGAACAGGCAAAAACCCACAGAGTAAACCAATACAAAGGGGTGTAATACACATAAAAGAAAAACATGCATGCCAGTGCACAAAACTCATGCATATATAAACACGTGTGGATGTGTGTGTGCGTGTGTGTATATATATATATATATATATATATAGTGAAGTATATTTGCCACTTAAATGTGGCTGACCCCGAGGGGTGGATGTTACTGTTGCTTTTAGCCCCAGGAGGACATCTCCTCCAGCTGGCTATCGACACACATCTGTGCCCTGTCTGTATTTGCCAAGGGAAGTTATCTTTCCCATCTTGATCTACGATATGTACGTACCCGAGTTTCAGGGTTATTTCCCTTCTTCGACAATCGCCGACCTCCGATGCAAAAGACACCCCTTGGCAAATATATGTAACTTTCTCCAGTGAAATTATTCATGGGTTCAATTCCCTGACTAGGCAGCATGTGTTCTTGGGCAAAACACTTAATTTCATGTTGCTTCAGTCCCCACTTTTGATCGGGGGGGGGGGGATCATTTGAAGGCTAAAACAATGCAAAAACACATTGTGACCATCGATGTGTAACAGCTTCTGATAGTCTGGTTGGTCACGTGATCACAAGACACACATCATCATCATCATTTAACGTCCGCTTGGTTTGGACAATTTGACTGAGGACTAGTGAACCAGATGGCTACATCAGGCTCCAATCTGTTTTGGCAGAGTTTCTACAGCTGGATGCCCTTCCTAACGCCAACCACTCCGATAGTGTAGTGGGTGCTTTTACGTGCTACCAGCACGAGGGCCAGTCAGGCGGTACTGGCAACAGTCACGCTCGAATGTTTTTTCACGTGCCATCGGCACAAGTGCCAGTAAGGCGACACAGTTAATGCTCACACTCAAGTATGTATATACATATCCTTTAATATACACAGTGTTTAAATAAGAGCCAATGTTATCAACTAGCCTCCCCCACCCCTCCAATTTCCAGTCATGACTATCCAGACTATATTTGAAGATCATTGTATTTGTCAGGCAGCCATCTTTTCTTTTTCCTATGTGCAGCTGAATACAGCATGACATTATTTAACGTCTTATTTTTCTAAGAAGGCAAAGTGTGAACGTTTGGCTGTTATTTTTAGCTGGCCGAGAATGACTGCAATCATAAATTTTGTTGCTCAATAGTAAAACTATTAGAAGATACAGATGGTTGAGCAACAGCCTAACAAGTACATACCTAAAAACAAGTCCTTTGTTGTTGTTATTTGGTGAAAGTAATGAAGACCAACTGACTGCTATTTCTTGCAGGTCAACAATGACTTTGATCGCTGGTCTGCTCACTTGAACAGCAACAACAAAACTATTAGAAGTTTCAGACAGTTGAATATCAAACAAATATGTAACCAATAATTATTTGTTGTTATTGTTGTGTGTGTATAAGCATATATTTAAATATATATATATTTAAATATATGTCTGTGTGTGTGAAAACAGTGGAATGAAAAGCTAGAAATGAAACTGAAATGAAAGTTATTATTTGGAAGGATCTATGAATTGAATAGACTCATTGGAATGAATCTTTTTTAAAAAAACAAAATGTAACTGCAAAAAATCAAATAACGTTCTTGATATGAACAATTTGGCAGTTATGCGATCAGATTGAACGGAAGTCATGTCAAAAAATATGAAGTCTGTATAGACAGAAATGGAAAGTGAATTATTTTAATTGAGACTAAGTTAGGTGCATGTGTGTGCGTGTGTGTGTGTGTATTTGTTCATTTGTTTGTTTTTTTTCATACTTGCAAGGGTTAGACAGGGAGGTACTGGAAGCAGGATTTAACAACTAGTTGCTCTTCCTGTCACCCACATGATATCAAGACTAGGAAACACACATACACACCGTACACATACATGCGTGTGAGTGTGTGTATATACATGGCTGTGTATTGAAAAGTTTGCTTCCTAACCATGTGGTTTGGGGTTCAGTTCCATTGTGTGGCACCTTGGGCATGTGCCTTCTACAGCTGCATGTGAACTAAAGTGGATTTGATAGATATAAAGTGAAAACATTTTGTATAAGATCTGTCAAATTATCATGTTTCCATGGCATGAAACTATTAATGGCTCTTATTTATAGCAGTCAGTTGGTCTTCATTACTTTCACCAAATAGCAACTACAAAGGACTTGTTTTTAGGTATGTACTTGTTAGGCTGTTGCTCAACCATCTGTATCTTCTAAAAGAGTAAAAGAGAGTAAAGAGTATTTATTTCTGAGTTGAAAATTTATTTTTCAACCATACCGTTTCAGGTTAAATCCTTAAGCAAATATCTGCTAGAGTAGCTCCTGAGAAAATTTGTAATAAATTTGGTAAATGGAATGTATATGAAGCTTGCCTTAATCCTTCCATAGCCAATAAAGTACGAGTCATATTACTAGGGCTCTTTTTGTATGTAAGTTAGAAATTTTATACCAGTGTCACCGGACTGGCTCCCGTGCAGGTGGCACGTAAAAACACCTTTGAGCGTAGGCATTGCCAGAACCGCCTGATTGGCCCTCATACCAGTGGCACGTAAAAGCACCCACTACACTATTGGAGTGGTTGGCGTTAGGAAGGGCATCCAACTATAGAAACTTTGCCAGATCAGATTGAGCCTGGTGCAGCCTCTTGGATCACCAGTCCCTGGTCAAACCGTCCAACCCATGCCAGCATGGAAAGCGAACGTTAAATGATGATGATGACGATGATGATTGTTGCTGTTTGAATGAATGTAAGTAACGACAATTCTGGTGCTAAACTCAGTTGTTTAATTTGACAGAAAGGAAGTATTTATTGTATTATTTTGCCGACAAAAGATTTTAGAATGTCTCACCCCATTACCCTGGGGGTGGGAAAAAATAGTCCATCCTAAGACATCAGATTGTTTTGGTTGTTTTTTGCATATTTTATACCTATACAAATATTTGCTTATGAGTAATTTAATTTCTAAGGCTTCCTCTGGAGGAATAGGAAGAGGTGCTAGTTACAAATGTAACAGCAATGAATGCCCGAACAATTTTCAAACATCTTGAATACTTTTGTAAACAAAGACACAGATGTAAAGGAGACAAGAAAAAGAATTATGACAATTGAACAAGTGTACGCAGTTGTGAGCTTCGGCATTCATATTTTAAACAAACACAAATGAAGAAAAGTAGCGGCAGCTTTTAAATCTCTAACAACAAAAGCAACAACAGCAGCTATGCCAGTTACAGACCAGTGAATTGTATTGAAGATGCAACAACTCTCAGGGGGAAAAAATGTGGTAGATGTAGGTCACAGAAGAGAGTAACTCCTTGCCCAAAATTTTCATTGAAAAAAAAAAAGATTAAGGAGAAATGGGACACAATTATACTTCATGAAAGATGGAGGCTGCTTCCATATGATTTCAAAGAAACAGACAGAGAGAACCTATTATTAGGGTAGCAGTGAGCAGGCAGAGTCGTTAGCATGCTGGAGGAAATGCTTAGCGGTATTTTATCTGTCACTACGCTCTGAGTTCAATTTCAGCTGAAGGCAACTTTGTCTTTCATCCATTTGAGGGTTGATAAATTAAGTCAAACACTGGGGCCGATGTAATTGATGAGTTCTTTCTCCCTAAATTTCAGGCCTTGTGCCTTTAACAGAAAAGATTATTATCATTATTATTCAAATTCCTTCACAGTCCACTTCACCTTTCATCCATCAGAGGTCAATGTATTGGAGACTGATTTAAAAGGTGGCACACTTAATCAGTTGTTTAGTTTAATGCCAACAGATGGAGGACAGTACACAAGACACCATGCAATATTTAGCTATGTTCCTATATGTTTTAAGTTTAAATCAGCCTAACCTTACCCCACCCCAAATAATATTGAATTTATCTTTCAGTACTTCAGGAATAACGGTAAAATAAATGCCAGTTAATTAATGAAGTTGATTTACTCAAACTCCATTACTTTTCTCTGCGAGAAATCAAAGGCATTCCAGCCATGACTGCCTTACTGTTTTATCTTTTACTTGGACTGCAACCATGTGGGGGGGGGGCATCCTTGCAAGACTAGCTCAAATTGATCCCATGTCTCTTATTAAACCACTAAGTTGCAGGGATGTAAACAAACCAACTCCAGTTGTTAAGCAATGAGAATAAACACAAATGCATATATATATGTATACAGACACATGCATATATATACATATATACACACACATATATACTTAGTTACACAACACACGCATATACACATTTACACATAGATACAAACATACACACACACATATATATATATACATACACACACACACATATACATATGTACATACACATTTATGCATACAAACACACACACACACACATGTATGTATGTATATATATATATATATATATATATATACAAACATACACACATACACACAGACATATATGCATATGTATCTACACATATATATACATACATACACACACAGAGGCATATATACTCAAATTCCACCAAGATCGACTGAGCCTTTCTTCCATTGGTAGGGAGGAGGGAAGGAGGGTGTATAAAGCACCTATAATCAAGTAATGGAGTTGATGGCAATAACCAGACTCCCTCCCTCCCTTCGAAATTGCAGGCCTTGTGCAGAACAAGAAACGGTAATTATTTGAGGCATGAGGTGACGGAACATGGAAGAGTGCTGCATTTAAATTCTCATGCAAAATGCTTAGGTTATGTTGTTCTGTGTTGTAATGTTTCTGAGTTCAAATTCTGCAGACAACAAGCATTGCATTTCTGCCCCCACCCACAACCATACCACATATCACACCCTCACCTCACCTTATCTCTGCAGATGACTTAAATACACTTTCCTTACTTCTAGACATGGAGCAAGATGGAGGGGGCAGGGTTAATATAATCTAGTGTATATTCATCCAAGGTTTGTGATCTTCATATCAGGGGGTTGGAAATTTAAATATATATATTATACATTTCATCTCCGCCCCCTCTCTCTCCCTCTTTCTATATATATACAGATATATTTATATATATATAGGCACAGGAATGGGTGGGTGGTAAGAAGCTTGCTTCCCAACCACATGGTTCCAAGTTCAGCCCACTGCGTGATACCTTGGACAAGTGTCTTCTACTGTAGCCTTGGGGTGAACCAAAGCCTTGTGAGTGGATTTGGTGGACGGAAACTGAAAGAAGCCCATTGCATTTGTGTGTATATATATATATGTATGTGTCTGTGTTTGTCCCCACCACTTGACACCCAGTCTTGGTGAGTGTATGTCCCCATGACTTAGCAGTTTGGTAAAAAAGGACTGATAGAATATGTATCAGGTTTTAAAAAGAAAAAAAAGTTCTGGGGTCGATTCATTTGACTAAAACCCCTCAAGGCGGTGCTCCAGTATGGCTGCAATCAAATGATTGAAACAAGTATGTATATATAAAAACTAACTAGAAATGGATGCGTGGCGTTCTATATTGATATATATATAATATATGGCGTTAGGAAGGGCATCCAGCTGTAGAAACTCTGCCAAATTTAGATTGGAGCCTGGTGTTGCCATCTGGTTTCACCAGTCCTCAGTCAAATCGTCCAACCCATGTTAGCATGGAAAGCGGATGTTAAACGATGATGATGATGATGATGATGATGATGATATATATATATATATATATATATATATATATATATATATATATATATATA
>NC_068996.1:9105839-9107856 GCF_001194135.2 Octopus bimaculoides | reverse complement strand
GAGAGAGAGAGAGAGAGAGAGAGAGAGGGGGGAGGGAGAGAGATAGGTAGATAGACGGTTATAGATAGAGGGTGTGGTTGAACTGAATACTTCTTACTCTGAAACTGTAGTCTAGTACATAAGGCTAGAAAATACAGTTATTATTATGCAAAAGTATGTGGTAGTGGAGATAATGTTGTTGTTGTTGTTTAGTCCTAGTGAGTCCTGACTGAACACCCTATGATCAAAGATGGTCAACCCATGCATGACCTACTCACCATTTTCCTACATGAAAGAAAGCCAGTACCATGTTATCCATGTCTTTGTTTAATCAATGGTCACACCCACTGCTGAGTGTGATTTGACGGGAATTTGGCTGCTATGTCTAGCAGGCAGAGAGTCCATGTAGAAAATGCCTTCAGTCTGTTTGGCGGCGTTGGTGGTGTTTGTGGAGATGGTGGTGGTGGTGGTGGTAGCCATGTCATGTCCAGTGAGTTGTGTGTGCTCTGGTGTGATAATTGTAGTTATTTCTAACTTTGTCTGTGTGTGTGTGCGCGTGAGTGTTTGTGTGCGGACATGTGTTGTGTGCGTGTGTGTGGTGCTGTTACTACTACTACTACTACTACTACTACTACTATTACTACTGGGAACACTTATGTCAAGAAGTGGGAGAGAGAATGGGAAAGTGGGTGTGTGTGTGTGAGAGAGAGAGAGATACAGAGAGAGAAAGAGAAAGAGAGAGAGAGAGAGATACAGAGAGAGAAAGAGAGAGAGAGAGAGAGAGTGAGAAAGAGAGTATAAATAGTGTGTAGAAAATGTATGTGATGAAAAGCAGTAGGTCAAAGGGGGTGTGGTGGGGTGGGGGTGTGGTGGGGAGTATATGTACTAGACTGAATAACTTTAGACCATTAACTACATGACAGCTGAAAGAAAGGAGGGGGGGAATAGATATAGTGCGTGAGCGCGTTTGTTTGAGAGAGAGAGAGAGAGAGAGAGAAAGAGAGGGAAAGAGAGAAAGAAAAAAAATCTGAAGGACACTGAGCTCGTAAAAAAAGAAAACAAAACCAGAGAGAAGAGAGAGACAAAGATAGATGCGTTTGTGTATACATACATACATATATATATATATATGTATATATATATATAGAGAGAGAGAGAGAGGGGGAGAGAGAGAAAGAGAGAGAGCGATAAGTTGAAGGAAAGGCCAACAAATGGTGGTGAGCGCGGAGGGGGCTAAAAGAGGGAGAATGAAAGTGAAGTAAAAAGTTATAGACAGAGATATGCAGGAACAGGACAGCTGGAGCAGAAGTAGGTGTGAAATGTGTTGGCATGTCTGCCAGCTGTGTGTGAGTGTGTGTGTGTGGGTGTGAAAGTGTATATATTTTATCTTTTACTTGTTTCAGTCATTAGACTGCGGCCATGCTGGGGCACCACCTCGAAGAATTTTCAGTCAAATCGATCCCAGTACGTATATTTTAAAGTCTAATATTTATTTTATCAGATTCTGTTGCTGAACTGCTAAGTCACAGGGACGTAAACACACCAGCACCAGTTGTCATGTGGTGAACACACACAAATGAGATGAGCGTCTTTCAGCTTTCATTTGCGAAATCCAATTACAGGGCTTTGCTCGGCCCAAGGCTATAGTAGAAGACATTTGCCCAAGGTGCCATGCAGTGGGACTGAACCCGGAGCCATGTGTTTGGGAACGATGCATCCTACCACACGGCCATGCGTATTTGTATTATCTTTTACTTGTTTCAGTCATTAGACTGCGGCCATGCTGGGGCACCACCTTGAAGAGTTTTAGTCGAATTAAATGACTAGTACTTATTCTTAAAACCAACAACTTATTCCAGTGGTCTTTTTCGCCAAACTGCTAAGTTACAAGGACATAAACAAACTAACACCAGTTGTGAAATGGTGGTAGGGACAAGCACAAACACAAGGGCACACACACACATATATATGTGCATATATATATACATGCATACATATACATATATACATACGCATAGATATGTATGTGTGTGTGTAT
>NC_068996.1:9103063-9105693 GCF_001194135.2 Octopus bimaculoides | reverse complement strand
ATATATATATATATATATATAAATATAAAAATTGATCATCATATATTTAAAGCATAGAGCAGTAATGTACTTATATGTCCGGTCATAGAGTGACCAATGGTTTCACATCCATAAGGCACTTAGCCCTATGGACAACTCATCAGTTTTCAATGATGGAAGCCATTAATAATACATATATGACAGGGCTCTTTCAGTTACTATCTACCAAGTCCACTTGCAAGGCTTTGGTTGACCCAGGGCTATAACAGAAGACGTTTTTTCCAAAGTGCAAAGCAGTGGGACTGAACCTAGAATCATGTGGTTGGGAAACAAACTTTTTACCACACAGCTACGCCTGTGCCTATATAATGAGTGAGTTGAGTTATATAATCCCGGTGTTTACGACATGCTATAACATCAGCTAAGAGCTTTTTCATTTTATCACTCAAATTATATGAAATTCCACTAATATGTATATGGAGTTAGCAAACTGTTGTAATACTTCATTTACAATTGCTTTAATCCACTTGATTCCTCACATTCACTTGTTTCCATTGCATAAATGTGTTCATGTAGACACACCCAACATGCTGTGTATTTATTCAGATTTCAAATTCAATCAGCATTTTATTATTTATGAAATTCTGAGGAATCATGGTCAACAAGTATAATAGAAGAAATCCCACATAGCACATGATTATTAATAAATGACAATGATCACAACATTATGCAAGATTGATTACATTGAATCACAATGAAACGGTTGTAAATGACGTATTGAAATGATTTGCCAACTCCATTCTTTGACATTTGTCATTATGTGTGTGTATAGGTGTAGGTGTGGCTGTGTGACAAGAAGCTTGCTTCCCAACCACATGGTCCTGAGTTCTGTCCTACTACATGGCGCCTTGGGCAAGTGTCTTCTATTATAGCCTTGGGCTGACCAAAGCCTTGTGAGGAAACTGAAAGAAGCTCATTGTGTGTGTGTGTATATATATATTTATATATATATAAATAAATGTGTGTGTATGTGTGCCTTTATGTCTTTGTTTCTCTCCCACCACTGCTTCACAAACAGTGTTGGTGTGTTTATGTACCCAAAACTTAGTGGTTCGGCAAAGAGAGACCAAGAGAATAAGTATTTGGCTTAAATAAAAAAAATAAACCCTGGGGTCGATTTGTTTGACTAAAATTCTTCGAGGTGTGCCCTAGCATGGCCGCAGTCAAATGACTGAAACAAGTAAAAGATATACATATATATATGAGTGCCCATGCACATGTAAATTTTTATGTACAACTTCTTGTTGCTTACCCCAGGTCAGCTCTGAGAGAGCAATCTTATGAGCAAAAGCATTCTGGTTATGCCCATTCTTTCTTGTATGAAGTGGTATTAAAAAGTTCCCAGGCAAGTTCTGTAGTGCACCAACAGATGGCAGCACACAATTATTTATGCAGTGAGAGAGCTAGCAGTGACCTTCATGAGGTAGTGTACTGAGTGACAACATCATGTTTACTTCACAAGTTGTGATATTTGTGTTTTTGTGACCATGTATGTGTTGTAGTCTGTGATTTTAGTCATGGGCAGGAAGTTGGAACAAAGCGCCAAAGTCAAATTTTGCAATAAACTTTGGAAGTCTGCTACAGAAACATTGAGCAGGTTTCAACAAGCAATGAGGCAATGGGTTGTACACAATGTTTTGAGTGGTACAGATGCTTCAAAAGTGAAAGAACATCCCTGGAAAACAATGAACAGTCACACGCTCTTAAGTTTGCTCCTTTTGCATGGTACCAAGTGACGCTTTCTATAGCCTCAGATCAATGCATGGTTTAGGTGAAATTGAGTAGATGGAATGTAGTTTTGCATTCAGTCACACTGCATAGCACCTTGGGCAAGTATCTTCAACTGTTTAGGGAAGTTAAGCAGAAAGAAACACCTATCGTGTGTATGTGAGCATGTGCATACATGTGTGTGTGTGTGTATGTGTTTGTCAATCTTCTTATGAAAAGAGACACCTGACTTACTGTAATAATTTCATCTGGACTTGTCACATACCTATAAAATCATGCACATGTCACCTGTGAATTATGGTTATTATGTAACTCTTTGCCTCTTGGAACAGCTGTCAACATAAGATATTGCATTACATAATTCTTTTGTTATATAATCTGTATTTTGTACTCCATTTAAATATATGCATCAAGCCTTAATGTGTTTATCTACCTTACTCTTTCTGTATTTATAAATAAAATAATAAACATAAAATAATAATAATAATGAAGATGATGATGTGTGTATATAAGTTAAAGCATAATGCCCTTTTGAAAGTCATATGTAATGCTTCTTTATTCATTGAAACCTCCCTGGATGCAAGAGGCTGATAAAAAGAGACCTAGAAACAATTGTTGGTGAGTGTCAAGGTGAAGGAGAAAATAATCTAAGTTAATCAAATTAATTTACATATTTAACACATTTAAGGAAAAAATGAACAGTATTCTTTTTGATAAACAATTAGGAAAACTATGGACATATATCTTGCTCTAGACTTGACCATGTCAACATAATACAGTTATTAATACACCACCAGTTAATCTAGTCATACAAATGCATTCTATTGGGCCCCATTTGACTTAATTATTATTATTGCTTTTTT
>NC_068996.1:9095302-9100510 GCF_001194135.2 Octopus bimaculoides | reverse complement strand
TTTACATGCAGTTAAGGATATGTCCAGTCATAGAGTGACCATTGGTTTTGCATCCATAAAGCGCTTAGCTCTATGAAGATCTCGTCAGACTGTAATGGCAAAGGTCATATAGGCTTCTCTCAGTTTTGCCTCCCAAATCCACTCACAAGGTTTTGGTTACCCCAGAGTTCTAGAAGGCACTTGTCCATGATGCTACACAGTGGAGGTAGAATTCTGTTATGGCTTGAAAAGCTACATTACCATTAGAGTCTGATGAGTTGTCTATAAAGCTAAGGGACTTATAGATGTGAAACCACTGGTCACTCTATGACCAGACATAGACTTAACTACATATATATACACAGACATGCAGGAAATAAATAGACACCTTTAATTTTCAAAATTTCTGATCTAAGCATCTTAATATGATTTCAGTGGTGTAGAATTTACAATGTAATTATTCTTTTTCATTCCAGGTGCCATTATATTAAACATTTGCAAAGAGTAACCATGCCATGCACAAAAAATTCAGCAGAACTGTCAGATTTTCAAAGAGGTCATATTGTTGGGCAATCTGAGTGAGGCTGGTCTTAGCCAGCGAAAAATTGCCAAAAATCTCCAAATTCCTCTTGCAACTGTTAATAGAATTATAATGCAATTCAAAAGCCAAGGTAAAGAATCACGAGATTCTCGTCCTGGCCGACCTGGGCCCTTGTAAAGGAAGCTTCGCTGTTTGAAAAGAATTGTAGAAAACGAACCCCGTTCGTAGGCTTCTGACATTGCAAAACAGCTAGAAGTTAGTCCAAGAACGTGTGTTACATATCTGCATAAGCTTGGGTATTATGGACGAGCAGCTAGAAGAAAACCTCTCCTGCAACCAATTAATATCAAATAAAAAATTTTGAAAATCAAAGGTATCTATTTACTTCCTGCATGTCTGTGTACATTACTGCTCTATGCTTTAGAGTGTGCTTCCCTCTCGGATATATGACACATTGGTGATATATACACACACACACACACATATGGCATAAAGCTACCCGCCCTGAGTTATTTACCACCCCCAGTTACTTAGAAGTGAGAGCTTGTTTCTTATCTCATTCTCGTGTATGACAAGTGACTTGATAAACACAATAGTGCTGGTGGCATGCAAAAAATAAAAGCACTCAGTACTCACAGCAAAATGGTTGGTACTAGGAATGGCATCCAGCTGTAGAAACCATGCCAAAGCTGACAATGGAACTTAGAGCAGCTCTGTGGCTTACTAGATCTTGTTAAACCATCCAACCCATGCCAGCATGGAAAGCAAATGTTAAATGATGATGATGATGATGGACTGGACAGTTCCGCAGGATCCAATAGCTGGTGGAATTTGTTTGTCTCTACTGTCTCACTTTTGGCTTGGTTTCTATGGCCAGATGCTCTTCCTGACACTAACAACTTTACAGAGTGTACTGGGTGCTTTTTGCCGGAGCACTAGCACTGGTAAGGTCACCTTATAACTTGCTCAAAGAGCTCCTCCAACACCAGAGAAGAACAGAATGAAAGGTAGTGTCTTTACGAATCTTACTTGAACAGAAAGTTTTTAAGAAAAAGTTAAACGTATCTAAATGAAAGTATTAATTATGCTATCATTCCCAATAAAACACTATCCTTTCATGTTGGAAAAAACCCCAGCAGCAACAACAACAACAACATTCACAACAATTTAGGAAGCAACAAGTTAATAATGTGCTGCAGATGTGATTCCATTTTGCTTCCCTTTGGTTTGTATGCAAGCCAAAAAGATGGGCTAAAATAAATGGCGCGTACCTAGTTTGCTGAAGAGACTTATTCTTTGGTAAGCTCTTCCGCAAAGTTTGTGGTTGATGATGACACAGCAAAAAATATGGAATTGGCAAGAACACAAAACATTTCAGGAAACAAACAAACAAACAAAACAAAAGAATAAAAGAAAAGTAAAACAGAAACAAAGTGAAATAAAGAAATAAGACAGGATAAAATAAAACTGTCCAATGAGAAAAGAATGCAGCAGAAAGATTTTGAATTAACAGACAATCTGTACAAAATATTATTTTATATGAAAACCATAGAGAAAAAAAAAAACCCTTCAAATACATACAAACACATATATACACACTTTCTTTCAACTGTTTATAAAACACTCCTAAACTTATAGGCAGAGGCAATTTATTAAAGTGTGTATAAATGTGTGTGTGTGTATATATATATAGACACAAACACACACACATATATATATGTATATATGTACATATATTATACATACATATGAGTATGAAAATATAATAATTCCTAAAACAAACCAAAGTGATGTAAAAACAATATAGGAAAACTTGCCAAAAGAAATAACAAAGCAACATACATATACACACAATAACATTTCTGTGCGTGTATATATATGTGTGTGTGTGTGTGTATGTATGTATGTATGTACATTACATGTATGTTTGTGATTACGTGTGTATGTGTGTGATACAAGAAACTTTAGGATGATGGTACAGAACTATAATTACAGTGGGGAGGAGTAGAGAATGGTGGCGGCGGCAGCAATGGGGTGGAAGTGGCGTTGGCGGTTAGTGGAGGTCGATGTGTTTTGTGTGCGTGCATGTGTGTGGGGGCGGGTGTGTGTGTGAAGGGGGAGTCGGGATGTGTGTGTTTGTGTGTGTTGGTGTGTATGGGGGTAGTGCATACACAAGTTGTAATTACTTCTACACCAGAACACACCAAGAAAGATTTAAACACATGTACCATTAATCTAGGAGATTTCCAGTGGGTGGTACAGGGTGGTGGTGGCGGTGGTGATGGTGGTGCAGGCAGACTGAGGGACAGAGAACAAAAAAAAAAAGAAAAAGAAAAAAGAAGCCTGTACTATCAACAAGTACAGAAGCTCAAAAGACAAAATAACAACAACAAATGAAATAGCAAATTGAATTAATAAGTATTCAGAGAGGGGGGGAGTAGAAAGAGGGGGAGCAAGAAGAGTAGAGAGAGAGAGGGGGAGAGAAGAGTAGAGAGAGGGGGGAGAGAAGAGTAGAGAGAGAAGGCGAGAGAAGAGTAGAGAGAGAAGGCGAGAAAAGAGTAGAGAGAGAAGGCGAGAAAAGAGTAGAGAGAGAAGGCGAGAAAAGAGTAGAGAGAGAAGGCGAGAAAAGAGTAGAGAGAGAAGGCGAGAGAAGAGTAGAGAGAGAGGATAGATGAGTAGAGATAGAGGGGAAAGACAAATAGAGAGAAAAGGAGAGAAGAGTAGAGAGAGAGAGAGAGAGAGAGAGTAAAAAGAGAAGAGTAGAGAGAGAAGAAAAGAATAGAGAGAGAAGGAAAGAGTAAAGAGAGATAGAAAGAGTAGAGAGAGAAGGAGAGTAGAGAGGGAGAGAAGAGTAGAGAGGAGTGAAGAGTAGGGTGAGAGAGAGGGGAAGAGAAGAGAGAGAAGGGAGGAGGGGGAAGAGTAGAGAGGGAGGAGGAAGAAAGTGCTATGGTGTAAGAGAGAGAGACATCAAGAGGTAGAGAGAGAGAAAGAGAGACACATCAAGAGATAGATAGATAGACAGACGAGAGAGAGAGAGAAGGAAATAGGTGCTAGGGTATAAGAGTAGGAAAGATAGAGCGATAAACAGATACATGAACAGACAGATAGAGGGGGAGAGAGAAAAAGATAGGGAGAGGGGGAGGGAGAGGGAGAGAGAGAGAAAGAGAAAGAGAAAGAGAAAGAGAAGCTGACTTAAACAAAAATCACCAGAAACTAAATTAAATAAAAATGGAAAAGAAAGAAGGTAAGAAATTGAAAAGTCCTACCAGTCAGTGCTGGTGGTGGTGGTGGGGTGTGAGTGTGATGGGAAGTGGTCGGCTGGTCCGTTGGTTGGCGGACAGAAAGGAAGGGAGGAAAATCCAGGGGTGCAAGGCGAGTGGGTAGTTTGGCTGGTTGGTCGGTTGGTTGCAGAAGTGGGTAGACAGTTTGCAACACAAGAATTAGATATATACACAATGAATAGAAAGGAAGGAAAAAAAGGAAGGAAGGAAGGAAAGAAGGAGGTAATGTAGGGAGGGCCTAAATCAAAAGTGCCCAACCCATCTTTGGCACTATGTAATAATAATAATAATAATAATAATAATAATAATAATAATGATAATAATAATAATAATGATAATAATAATAATAATAATAATGATAATAATAAAACTAATAATAATAATAATAATAATAATAATAATAATAATAATAATAATAATGATAATAATAATTATGATAATAATAATAATAATAATAATAATAATGATGATGATGATGATGATAATAATAATGATAATCCTTTCTGCTATAGGCACAAAGTTTGAAATATGTGGGGAGGGGACTAGTCAATTGCATCGACCTCCAGTGTTTCACTGGTACTTAATTTATCAGCCCCAAAAGGATGAAAGGCAAAGTCGACCTCGGTGGAATTTGAACTCAGAACGTAGCAAAGGGCGAAGTACCACCAAGCATTTCGTCCAGCGTGCTAACAATTCTGCCAGCTCACCGCCTTATCATTAATAATTATTAATAATAATCAATAATAATAATAATAAATAATAATAATAATAATAATAATAAATAGACAGATATCCTAATCCTGATATCTGTCTATTTGTCTGTCTCTGTGGATGTTTGTACATGTGTGTGTGTGTGCGTGTGTCTGTATCCATGCCATCCCTCACCCTCCTGTTCCCTTCTCTCCCTTTCTCTCCTGATAATTCCATCTACACAACATTATATAAAGTCAGTTACCATACTGATGCCTCTCCCTCACACAGCCGTGTTGTCCATCCAATAATGTAACAAAAATGATATGACACCACCAGATTCCCATAAATAATTTAGTCTTGGGGGTCCTTTTTTTTTTTTTGGCATGTGTGTGTGTGTTTGTCATTCTTCGTATTTTTCATTTTTTTTTGTTTTTACTTAATTATATATGTCTGATGTTTAAAAAAAAAAGGAAAAAGAAAGAAGACGAAAGGAAAACAAGAAAAAAAACAACCCCCACCCTGAAGACAAAAACCCATCACCACAAATAATTATCTAGTTAATAGGGCTCAGATTATAATAGTTGTTTTCAAACAAATATAGTTATAAAAAGAAAAAAAGGGGAAAAATCTGGGATGTTTCAAGAATTTTGTTGTGTCATTCACCATGTTTCCAACCCTG
Source organism: Octopus bimaculoides (assembly GCF_001194135.2). Classification (NCBI taxonomy): domain Eukaryota; kingdom Metazoa; phylum Mollusca; class Cephalopoda; order Octopoda; family Octopodidae; genus Octopus; species Octopus bimaculoides. The sequence continues at coordinate 9,095,337 of NC_068996.1, read as the reverse complement.
TAATACTGTACTACACTTATACCAGTTATATACTG
>NC_068996.1:9086270-9093770 GCF_001194135.2 Octopus bimaculoides | reverse complement strand
ACTTTCTATAGACACAATAATAACGAAGTAATTTTACTAAATTCTTCATTATTTAAAAAATTAACTGAGACAACAGCAATCTCCTTCAATTGAAATATAGCAACAAAAGAGTTAATTTGCTTCAGTTTCCTTCTCTTTGAGACATTCATATTCTACACCAGTGGTTATCAATCATTTTTTTGCCTATGGACCTGTTTGATTCTTCACAGCCATTATATATTTAAAAGAAACCTTATTGTATATTTATAATTAAATATTTATTAGGATCTGTATGAAAAATTGTTAAAATGTTTTGTGTGTGTCGTAGCTACACACTGGATTTACTTCAGAAATAATATTTACACTGATGGCAGTACTTCTATATAATCTTTGTTTATTATGTCATAGCTCAATTGGTGCTTAACTTCATATCAGCACTGGTCAATCAGATCTGTGAACAAAATAACCTCAGGTCGGCTCTGGTCAATCAGATCTATAACCAAAAATAGCCGCAGGTCATCTTTGGTTAAACAGACCTAAGATCAAAACGGTCTTGGATTAGTTCTGGTCAATATTTAAATAAAACTTTTCATCCTAATTTAAGATCCTTTCTATTAAGTTATATCCTAAACATTAATTTAATTATTACAAATGACCAATGTTTATTATTTTAGTCTAAAGCTGTCCAAATTTTTATTACTATTTCTAAAATTAATTGAAACAAAAAAGATGCCAACACCATCCAATATCAAAGCCAAAGTGGACTCTCAATAAAGTAATCTGAGATGCTAATAATAACAGTTAAATTTTCTTTAATTTTCTCTTTACTACCTTAAAAACAAGAAATGGGATAATGTGGTCACAGATGCACTGTCTGGATAAAAGAAATGAAATATTCTAACACTACCTCAATATAATCCTAAGACTATTACCCAAACATAGTGTATCTAAATACACTATGTTTCGGTAAAAGGTGGGGTAAAAGTACTTGAATACTTTTGGTCATAATTTAGTTCACCAAATTGCATGGCTCAAGGTTCAGTCCCAATGCATGGTACCTTGAGCAAGTGCCTTCTACTATACACTTGGGCTGACCAAAGCCTTGAGAGTGGATTTGGTAGACAATAACTGTAAGAAGCCCATTGTGTGTGTGTGTGTGTGTTTGTCTCTTTGTGCCCATGTTTGTCATCCATCACTGCTTGACAACTGGGGTTGGTATGTTTATGTCCCTTATAACTAAGTGGTTTGGCAAAAGAGAATGATAGAATAAATACCAGGCTTAAAAAAAAAAGTACTGGGGTCAATTCTTTCAACTAAAATTCCTCAAGGCAGTGCCCCAGCATGGCCCAGAGTCAAATGACAAACAAATATAAAAGATCCCATATATCAGTGGTTCTCAACCAAGATCTATATGGCCCTTGAAGGTCCATATAAAATTTCATTGCTAAAATTTATGCGCAATAAACTGGTTGTATTTGTACAATACACAACATATTTAAACATTTTTTAATACAATTCCTAATGATATTTAATTGTAGAAATAATAACAGGAGTTTTTAGATGTTGAATGGCTAGAAGAACTCCCTCTCTGAGTAAAGAATATGAATCGAAGGGATCTAGAGGCAAAAAAAAAAATGGTTGAGAATCACTGCTCTATATGGTCGCTCAGCCTGGTGGAAATAGCAGCCAAATATCTTCTTTAATTCACTCTAATTACCTTAGAAAGGGAAAAAGGGTAAAAACCCCTTTTGGTCATGAATGACCATAAGATTGCAGCTAGAAGGTTCCTGTCCGAGGCACAAGTCCAGGCAAGGTTGTTTTACTGAAGATCAACAGTCATCCATGCATACCAGCCTCCCCTGCCCATCCCACCAATGTTATCCAAGGGAAAGGCAAAGGGGCCAATGCAGCTTGGCACCACTGACGTTGCAACTCATTTCTATGGCTGAGTGAATTGGAACAACATGAAATAAAGTGTCTTGCTCAAGAATGCGACACACAACCCAGTCTCGGAATTGAACTCACTTACCTCATGATTGTGATCCCGATGCTCTAACCACAAAGCCATGTGCCTTCACACCTTAGAAAAAGACATGTTGGGTAACATATGCACTAGAGTGATGTAGGGGCTGTTTCACACACACACATGCACATATTTAGAGAACAAAAAAAAAAAAAAGACGATGTGGTCATAACAGGAATGCTTTTGAGTGCAGGTTGGCTTGAGGTCAAGACTAACTTGGGGTTAAACAACAACCACCCCCATTCTTTGATCATAGAATTTCCATGGCTCAGAACTGACCTGGGCTAACAGCAGCAGCAGCAGCAATCACCACCACCACCACCACCATCATCACCATCATCATCAATAAACATTCAGACATTTCATATCACCTGTCATCTCTTTTGTTTTTATAGTATGCATGTGTTTTATTATTATTTTTTTTTGTTTTGTTTTGTTCTGTGCTCTTTTACTTTTTTTTCTTGTTTTTCCACTGTTAACACAATTCAGAAATTCCAGCTGTTACCAAGTCTAACTAACTTTTAACATCAGTCCTGCCAGCTCCAACAAAAACCCACCCACCCATCCACCTGCCCCAGCACCAGAAACACTGTCACCACAAGTTATGTCCTTTCTTCCCTCCTTCCAAAGCCTGTCTTGTCCTCTGTCACCTGTACCCCACCTCTGTCAAGGAACAGTCAGAGAGAGAGAGAGAGAGAGAGAGAGAGAGAGAATGAAAGAAAGAGATGGAGAGAAGTACTGGTGGTAGTGGTGGTGGGGTGTCAATCTAAAGAGTTCAGCCCATAAAAAATAAAAAATAAAATTTAAAGTGTTGACTTTGAAACAATTCAACAACAGACCAATCATTACAAAATGATGAACAAACATTTAAAGAAATATAGAACAACCTTGGCTGCAAAGGCTTCTTTTGTTTTTGTTTCTTTTTTTCATCTTTTCCTTGTTTCAGTCATTGGCCTGTGGCCATGCTGGGGCACCACCTCGAAAGGATTTTAGTTGGTTCAATCAACATCAGTACTACTTTTTCAAAAAACCTGGTACTTTATCTATCAGTTCCTTCTGCTGAACCACTACGTTACAGGGGCTGTAAACAAACCAGCACCGGTTGTCAAACAGGGAGAGGACGAGGGGTAATGGAGACAAACACAGACACAAAGACATAGATACACACAACAGGCTTCCACATAGTTTCCATCTACTGAATTCTCTCACAAGGCACTGATTTCACTAGGGCTAGGCACTATGTGACCCAAGGTGTCACATGGTGAGACTGAACTCAAAACTATATGGTTGCAAAGCAAGCTTCTAAACCACACAGCCATGCTTGAGTTTAGTTATTTAACAACTTTGTCTTTCTTTTCAACGCTGCCACCCACCCACCCGACCATCCCCATCTCTTTCCACAATGAGCTCTATCTTCTTACCATGCCTTACAAGTTGGATACTGGGTCTTTCGGATCCCACTTTCCTTTTACCTCATTTGCATTTCTGCCAGTTAAATCTTGTAAGAAAAAAAAAAAAAATGTTCTGCAGCAAGTGTTCTTGTATGATGAGAAGAAACAGTTAGTTAGTGGATAATTAAAATCAGATATTCTTCCAGCAGCCCAACCAGTGCCACCAATCACAGAACATGAATAAAAGAAGTGAGTGAGAAGTGTTTATTGTCTCAGGCAACCCTGCACAACAGAGTAGATTGCAAAAAAAAAAAAATAATATCATTAATAATAATAATAATGGTTTGAAATTTTGGCATAAAACCAGCTGCTTTAGGAGGAGGTGGTGAGTTAATTACAGTGTCCCCAGTGCTCAACTGGTGTTCATTTTACTGATCCCAGAAAAGATGAAGGGCAAAGCTGACCTCAATGGAATTTGAACTCAGAACATAAAAATGGACAAAATGCCACTAAGTATTTTGCCTGGTGTGCTAACGCTTCTGCTGGCTCACCACCCTTAATAATAATAATAATAATAATAATAATAATAATGATGATGATGATGATTCCCTCTACTTATAGTAGGCACAAGGCCTGAAATTTTGGGGGCGGGGGGGATAGCAAAATACCTCAACCTCAGTGCTCAACTGGTTCTTATTTTATTGAACCCGAAAAGATAGAAGGCAAAGTTGTCCTTGGTGGAATTTGAACTTGGAACTTGAAGCATAAGGAGCTAGAAGAAATGTTGCTAAGCATTTTGTCCAATGCACTAACGATTCTGCCAGACTGCAGCATTATTGATAATCATCATCACCATCATCATCATCCTCATCATCGTCATCATTTAATATTCATGTCTCATGCTGACATAAGTTGGATGGTTTGATAGGATCTCATGGGACCCAAGTTCTGCATTGTACTCAAGTATCTGCATTGGCAATGTTTCTACAGCTGGATGCACTTCATAACAACAACCATGTTACAATGTATATCCTGGGGAGTGGGGGGGGGGCATGCGTTTTTGTCACTAGCAATAATAATAATAATAATAATAATAATAAATAAATAAATAAATAAATAAAAATATTTTAAAACTTTTTTTTTTGCTTTTATCATTCAGTCAGGGAAGAATGCAATGCTTATGACCCATTACAGAACTGCTGAAACTGATGAGAGAGAGGGAAGGAGGAAGGGGTCCCGAGAAGGAGGTACCCTCAAGCTAGAGACTAGAGACATTACCTCCAAATGCTCACAATAAAGGAGACTGACTCTATAAACTGTACCTAAAAGGAGTTGGTTAGTGGAGTTAAACAATGTGACAGATTAAGTCAAGCACCTTGGACTCAGAATGTAAAGCGCCAAGACAAATGAGACAAATACAGCATGGTATCTGGTCCAACAATGTTCTTAGAGTTCTGTCAATTAGCTACACTGGATTGATATCTTGTTTTATTAGCATCGAAAGGATGAAAGGCAAAACCAATTGACATCAGAGGAATTGAACTCAGAGCATCCCGACTCAGAACGAAAGCTGCTAGGTGTTCTGTTTGACACTAATGACTCTGTTAATTCAGTGCCTGATGTATTTGCATGTTAAGACATGCATCTAGATAAGGTTAAAAAAAATTTAGTTTGGGTGAGAGAGATGTCAAATGGCTAATGTTTCAATGAATCTCTCTATCCCACTGTAATGAACTGCAAAAATAAATGTAAAATAAAAAAAAAACAACAAATGATTAAATAAATAAACAAATAATTTTTTTCTAACCTATTGATGCCTGCTTTAACTTTCCTTTCTTAATAGACATAGAAATGTGTGGGTGGGTGGGGGTGGGTGAGATGGTGTGAGAGAGAAAGAGACAGAGAGTAGATGTTCTCCCCTCAGTCATCATAACTCAGGCATAATTGACTACCCCTCCACAAGGGAACTACTTCACTATCACAGACATTCCTACCTGGCATTCTACCACCACCACCACCACCACCATCCCCATCACTGCCATCCATATACTTAACTACTAGCATGGCTGATAGAAGAACACTGAAATAACATCACCTGGTGTACAGTATTTCGAGAAGACAGCGAGAGCATGGTAGTATTTTTTTTCTTTTTTTAAACCTGGTAGTTATTCTATTGGTTTCTTTTGCTGAACTGCTAAGTTACAGGAGACATAAACATACCAGTACCAATTTTCAAGTAGTGATGGGGGACAAACTCTTACACACACACGCACACATGTGGTGTGCTTCTTTCAGTGTCACGTGACCAAATCCAAGTCTTTGGTTAGCCTGAGGTTATAGTAGAAGACACTTGCCCAAGGTGCCATGCAGGCTACATCTGCTCTGATAATCAGTGGTAACTTGGTCAGCAAATCCTTTGTGATGGTCAACAATCAGTGGCAAGATAAGCTGCTACAGATCAAACTATCCCAAGATGTGTATGTATGTGACCGGGGACCAAATGCAAACTTGTATCCCTACTGAAACTCTGGACACAAACTGAATGCCTCAACAATGAATGACAACTATGACTACGGAATCTATGCTATCCAATGCACTTTTTCTCCCCCAGTGGAGCGTTAGTCAAATTTGTAAGCTGGATTTTTGGGCTGCAGACACAAGCATTACTTTGCCTGCTGGAATGTTAGGGCCAACTGTCGGATGTGGTTGGCATTCATAAGGGATTTGGTAAATATCATCACTCAGCCTACCACAGGTGAATACTGTCATACATACATATGCTAGGACTGAACCTGAAACCATGTGGTTTGGAAGTAATTTTCTTAATCACAAGGCTACACCTGCTCCTGTACACATCTATACACATGTATGTTCGTGTGTGTGTGTGTGTGTGTATTGTGAGCGCGTGTGTGAGTGCATGTGTCTACTATTGGTGATTCTGTAAACCTATTCACCTCCACTATCTTTTTTTTTGTTTTCTTGATTTTATGACAAAGCAAAAAGAAAAAAAGTCGATAAAATGATGAAGTTAGTTAAAGAGGCAGAGACTGTAGAGTGCTAATATGTTTACTTTAGGTTCAAATCTCACTAGGAACTTCTAACAAATATATCAAGACAGTTTATGCAACTGACCCTCTACATACAAAGCTCATACTAGATTTGACCCACAATGAAGCACCGCTCCTACATATAGGACAGGAATGGTGATACTGCTGATACACTGACACTCTAGAGAGCCATTTGACAGGCTGGCAAAATAAATAAATAAAACAAAATGAAATTTGTCATCGTTGTCATCGTTGTCATTCAATGCTTGTTTTCTAGTCTTGGGTTCTTTTGACGGGAGCTGGCACGGCTGGGCATTACATACTGGTTCCGTTGTCTGTTTTGGTATGGTTTCTATAGTAGGATGCCCTTCCTAACACCAACCACTTTACAAAGAATACTGGGTGCTTTTTATGTGGCACCAGCACCAGAGCATTTTAGGTGGCATCATGACCAATGCTTTCTAAATGTCACCATCATCAAAGCACGTCAAATATGCATGAATATATTTTATTCAATGCTGTTTCACTGTGACTTCATATATTTTAGAATAACATTTATTTGTCACTACACTACAATCTCTGGTCTACAGATACTAACTAAACAGTCTCTGAACTATTTGCATAACATTTCTACTGAGAACCAACCCATGTTACTATTTCTCCACTTCTTGCCACTGGTACCATTTTTTTTTCGTTACTGATAGGCATCACACCAGCCTTATAACCAATCCTTTCTCCCCATACCAGCTACCTGCAACCCCCCACCCCACAGACAGATTTCCTCAGCAGACAACCACTTAGAGAAGTTCAAATAGAATATCAACCAAACCCATCAAACAAAGTCTTAGAGAACCTTAAAAAATCATTAGTATTGCCCACAACCATGCTGGGGCACCACTTTCAAGAGTTTTCGTTGAACCGATCAACTCTGGTATCTATTTTTTAAGGATCATATTCATTCTTTCCATCCCTTTTGTCAAACCGCAAAGTTATAGGGGTATAAACAAACCAGCACCATTTGTCAAGTGGGTAGAGAGGGGACATATATATATATATATAT
>NC_068996.1:9080081-9085340 GCF_001194135.2 Octopus bimaculoides | reverse complement strand
TATATATACATATATATATATATATATATACACACATATATATATATATCCATACATGTACTCATATACACTGAGCCCTTTACCTGACTGTTACTGGCACCCAGCTTGTTGAAAAACCTGGATTCTAACGGACTCTACTAATGAATGATGTATGTATGTATGTATGTATACATATAAATGAAGGTTCCCATACAGTTTCTATCAAGCAAAGTTCAATCACAAAGCACTGGTTGACCCGGGGCTATAATAGAAGGCATCTATCCAAAATGAAATGTAGTGGGACTGAACTTGAAACCATATAGTTGCTAAGCAAGCTTCTTAACCACACAGCCATATCAGTGCATTTCTAACATAACCACAAAGCCAGAAATCTGAAGTGTGAGGAGGTTCATCAATTAAACCAACTCAGGTATTTGATTGGCACTTTATTTTATCAACCCCAGGAGGATGAAAGTCATCTTTAGCAGGATTTGAAATCAGGATGTAAACAGCAAGCCATGACTAAATACTGCAAAGCATTTTGTTCTTCACCTTCACAATACTACTACTACTACTACTACTACTACTACTACTACTACTACTACTACTACAAGGCCTCAAATTTGGGGGAAGTGATCGAGTCGGTTACATTGATCCCAGTGTATAACTGGTACTTATTTAATCGACCCTGAAAGGATGGAAGGCAAAGTCGATCTCAGCGAAATTTGAACTCAGAACAGACACAATACCATTACGTATTTCACCCAGCGTGCTAACAATTCTGCCAGCTCGCCGCCTTAAAATAATGGTTTTAAAATTTTGCCACAAGGGTAGCAATTTTGGGGAAGGTGTTAAGTCGATTACATTGACCTCAGTGTATATCTGGTACTTATTTTATTGACCTCGAAAGGATGAAAGGCAAAGTCGACCTCAGCAGAATTTGAACTCAGAACGTAGCGATGGGCAAAATACCATTAAGCATTTCATCCAGCGTGCTAATGATTCTACCAGCTCACTGCCTTCTTAATAATAATAATAATAATAATAATAATCATAATTATAATAATAATAATAAATGACAACAATATTAACCTAACTTTGGTTAAAGAGAAATCAACAGTTGACATCAGGAAGTCAATGATCTGTTTGGGGAAATGACTTTGCCAATGGTATAATAACTAAAAGAAATGGTCATTAATTTTTCAAGACATTTACACACACACACATCCTGCATATGCGCATGTATATATCTATATACTAATGCCTATATATATATATATATATATATATATATATATATATATATATGTATGTATGTATGTATACATACACACACATATAAGCACACACATATACATATTAATACATACATAAGTACACATAAACATACACACGGTACTTTGTTAATTTTGTTCAGCTCTCTTAGACAAACACTAAAAATCCTAAGGTGAATGGGGAAAGCTATGTCTATAAAGAACTCAAACTTTGAAATATTCTGTTTTAGATTTCTGTATTTTAAACCTTTGCTTTATAAATAACAACAAAATGTTAGGGTCCATTTAACATCGTAAGAAACTCCACAGAAGAGTGTAGATTAAAAAATAAAATGTAAAAAAAAAATGTGGGGGGAGGAAAAAGAAGAAAAAAACTTCAACAAAGAGCAAATATTTATGTGAAATGATAATATTATGGGTTTTAGTCAGCTATGAGATAAGATTAAAGTATTAATAAACTTTGGCTAATCTTATCTACTTTACATTAATCTCTGAGCAATGTCAATTGAAGACGCTTTCAATAGAGGAATAGTAAAGGATGAGCAGAGGGGTGTTGGGGAAAGGTGAGGTAGGATTGGGGTGGGGGTTAATGTAATTATATTGATGTTGGCTAATATCAATGAAAAAAGAGAAAAAAGAAAAGAGACAGAACAAGACAAAAGGTTGCAGTATAGGACAGAGCGACATGTGACAGTGAGTGAACGTCACTGGTTGTAGAATTAGCCAAGAGTGAGGAGGTGAGTGGGGTCTTGAAGGGTGGGAGTTTGAAGGGTGGGGATGGGGATGAGGGAGACAAATGTACTCAAGGTGACAGTGTGAAAAAAATGTGACACTGTGACATGGTGGTGCTGTTGCACATGACAAGAGAATTTTGTGATGTGCAACAGGGGAAATACTGTGATGTGTCAGGAGAACTAATAATGTTGTGATGTGACAGAAGCATGTGACAGGAGAACACTGTGGTGTGTGACAGGAGAATGCTATAAATCCTAAGAGGATGTTGTGACAAGAGAATGTTGTGACAGATAACAAGAAAATGTGCAACAAGAGAATGTGTGTGACAAGAGGATGCTGTGATGTGTGACAGGATAATGCTGCAGCATGTGACAAGAATGCTGTGATATGTGACGAGAGAACATTGTAGCATGTGACAGGAGAATGTTGTGATGTGTGACAGGATGATGCTGTAGCAAGTGACAAGAATGCTGTGATGTGTGACATTTAGCAAGGAATTATGCCACTGTCACATGAACGCAGGATTCTTAATTAAAACACAGCGCAGAAGGGAGGATAAACTGATATGTAGTATGGTCAGTGATTGTAGTTAGTTTCATAACCCTATTGTGTTGTTTGCTCATCTCTAGGCCAAACCTAACTCATTTAACCAAAGATCATAGACAATTATCTCTTAAAAATGATCTAATGATCTAATGATCTAAATGATCTTATGTGTACTTCAATTTTTTTAAAGGCAGTATGGTGTACTCTGATGGAGACTTGGTTGCTATATCTGGTGAAATTATGGGTTCACATAGCTTGTTTCTCCTTGGCTTGACTAATGAAAGTACATAAAGAGAAAAGTTACACTGAAAGAATTTCCCTTTATTTTCTCTGGGGACCACATGAGTGCTTGCACTCAATACTGTATGTTGTCAAATCAACCGTTCAGTATATTTAGTGCTTCCACTGTTTACAGTAGTGAGTTGTTTCTATACTGAGTGTATTTGAGAAGTAAATTTGTTGTTGTCACAGACACGCTGCAGTGGACAACATCACACTGTAATACCTATATACATCTAGGTGAACTGGGCCAGTTGAAAGGTCATGTGTTGTCTTTGTTACAGAAATGCTAGTTTTGCAGCATGGCACCTAGAGCAGTTGTCTTTTACTATGGCCCAAGATGACCAAAGCTTTCTGAGTGGATTTGATAGACAGGAAACAATGTTTTGAAAAAATGTGATGAAGTGGAACAGAAGTTAATTTATGTTGCAAAAAAAACTTAGTTTTTATTAATCATTTTTTTGCAAGTCTCAGTGGACAACATGGAATTTTATAGCCATATTTAAATGTTGAGATTAAGCATTTCTTACACTGAAGAATCCATTTTAAGGTGCATATGGTAGCAGTGTAGACCAAAGACTGGTTGTGGCCCATGTAACAGCTTCTTATCTCAGTAAGATTAGTGCAGACCAAATTTGAAAAAAGGGAACAACCACTTCTTAGCACAGGTGTTGCCAGGTCATTGTGGTGATTGTCCAAGGCTATTGTAGGATTTCTAGGTTTGAGTTTGACCTCACATTCTACACCTTAAAGTTTCTTTCAGTTTTCAGGACCATAATTCCAAAGCATTTATATGGTGGCACTAAAATGTTAGACTGAAGGGAAAAGAGCAACAGGCATATGACAAAGAACCATTGACAAAAAAAAGGAGACGAGAAGGGCAGAGTAACTGGAATGAGACCAGAACAATCATAGAAAACAGAGCTGGTTGGAGAGATTGTGCTGAGGTCTTATGTGCCTCAAGGCACAGAGAGAATTCACTAACTTACAATCTAACTCCAAAATAGAGAGAACCCATTAATGGACTCCAGTCTGTGATCAAGACCTGTGAAAGTTTACCAAGATTTTTGCTACACTTAAGAAGTTGAATGCTTCAAACTAAATCATTTCCTAGTGAAATTTGCAGTATATTTTGTATTGCTTACAGCAACAAGTTTCTACATTTTGGTATATATATACAGCTAGGTGAACAGAGTTGTTTGAGAATTAAATATCTAGGTTTTGGACAATCATTACTAGGATATGAGCTGCTAATAATAATAAAAAAGTGGCAAACATAGCAGTTAGCAAACGATAGGTAACAGCACCAAAATGGATGATAAGGGGGCGGAAAAAAGTCATTTAGCAGTAAAACACATTAACACTTAACAAGGAATATAATATCTGCTATTTCAAAAAGAAGCCATAGAAGCTGTGAACACAGTACTTAGTAAACTGTGCACACACACACACACACACACACACACACACACAACAAAAAACAGATAAACAATGAACAGAGCATCTAGTGAACCTGAAAAACTATTACAGAAACATTAACTGACAACAGTGAACCAAATGGAAGAAAATGTTGTCATGATGTAGAAGACTAAAAAAAGAAGTTTTAGACTCAAAGCTAAAAATGTGAATACAAAAATATAATGTCACATCCATTTACACATTGCTTTTTAAACTTTTAAAAAGATAAGGAAAAAAAAAATTAGGCAACTGAATAAGACCAAAATCATTATATAAAAATGTTCTTATATAACATTAAGTTTTGCTAATTAGCAGCAATGTGCAAACACTTTTGTAGAAGAAAAATATAATTTAAGAATAAATGAATAAATAAATATGTACAAGTCCACTAAAAGGAGCAGCAAACAGAACAGGTTTGGTTGTGGAAATATCCTTGGAACTTTTCAGAGAGTACTAATTAGCTCTACATAAATAAATAAATAAATAAATTCAAAAATAACACTAACAACAACAAAATAATAATAATAATAATAATAATAATAATAATAATAATAATAATAATAATAATAATAATAATAATAATAATAATAATAATAATAAAAAAGGAAATTCTAGAAATTACTTTATTTTTCTTATACAATTATAAATAAAGATTGTTAATGTTCATTCATTAAAAAGACAAAAAAAAAATAAAATAAAATAAATAGAAGCATTCTTGGTAAGTTAAAAAAAAAAAAAATTTCATCAAACTATATTCTGCTCTTTGATGACCTAAAAGTGACATTTAACAAGAGTCCCATGTTAAGTATATTATAGTGAGGAAACTAGGAAGTTAGATGTTTGGTAGCAGCATCTAGGTAGCTTTGAAATTGCTAGATATAGAATCAGGAGTGGCAAACACATTTACTGAGGAATTCCAAGACTCTCTCTTTCTCTCCTCCTCGTTTTAATTGAAGACCTAACAATGGAATTCATGACTAATTAACAT
>NC_068996.1:9078037-9079640 GCF_001194135.2 Octopus bimaculoides | reverse complement strand
TATATATATATATATATATATATATATATATATATGTACATACATATGCATATACACACACATATATATGAGAGAGAGGGGGAGAGAGAGAGTGTGTGTGTGTGTGTGTGTGTGTGTGTGTGTGTGTGTGTATGATGATGATGTCCAATCATGCCAGCATGGAAAACACATTAAATGATGAAGTATACACACACACACACACACACATATATATATACAAGCTGATACATAGATACATGCATACATATGTGTGTGTGTGGGATTCTTTGTTTTCACTAAACATTGTACCAGCGAGTGCATGTGTGTAAAAAAGATATTGCTAAACAAAGAACAACTGAACTAATATTACACCAAAGTGCTGTTGGTATGGCATGAGAACCTAAAAGAATTACGACTTGCTGGTAACAGAATACATTGATTTACAGAACAAAAATTTTAGAAGAAAAATTCTTTTTTTCTTTTTACCAGATTTGGTTATGAGAGAAAAAAAAAGTAAAAACAAAAAAACAAAATTGGAGATTAAAAATATCCTCTTTAACACTTTTGATACCAATCCACCTAAAATCTCTTGTATTAATGTGTCCATATTTAAATTAAATCCCTCATTCAAATTGAAATCTTTTATCCCTTATCTTTTACATGTCTCAGTCATTGGACTACGGCCATGCTGGGAGATCACCTTGAATTGTTTCAGTTGAACAAATCAGTGACAGTACTTCCTTTTTTTTTTAACCCTTTAGCATTCATGTTATTCTGTCAAATGTAAGGCTTTTTTGTTTGCATTGTTTTGAATTAATCATACATTATCTCATATTTTTGAGATTTCAATGATGCATATGTTTATTTTTAGAATGACATTGTAAGATAAGTGTGAGAGGCCAGTTCTGGTCACTTTGCACAGCAGAGAGGTACAATATTTGTGCTGGATATGGCCAGTTTAAATGCCAAAGGGTTAAATCAGGTACTTATTCTTATTTCTTTATTGCCCACAAGGGGCTAAACATAGAGGGGACAAACAAAGACAGACAAAGGGATTAGGTCGATTACATCGATGCCAGTGCGTAACTGGTACTTATTTAATCGACCCTGAAAGGATGAAAGGCAAAGTCGACCTCGGCAGAATTTGAACTCAGAACATAGCGGCAGACAAAATGCCGCTAAGCATTTTGCCCGGCGTGCTAACGTTTCTGCCAGCTCGCCGCCTTCAAATCAGGTACTTATTCTATCAGTCTCCTTTACTAAACCACTGTTATGGGGATGTAAACAAACCAACACAGGTTGTCAAACAGTGGTGGACACATACACATACACATCGACACAACTGTCAACGTAAATGTTATCATCATTATTGTTTTAATATCCGCTTTTCCATGCCTGCATACATGGGTGAGAAGGAATTTTGTTGAGGCCAATTTCATACAGTCAGATGACCTTCCAGTCACTAACGCTCACCTGATTGCAAGTTAGGAAATATTTCCTCCATGGTCAGACATGCTTTGATGGAAGATTGTAAATGAAGGACATCACTAGCATGACAATGACACTCATTTAAAACAATCACATCAAGTCAAGACAAAGAGACGGTAACACACACACTCCATGT
>NC_068996.1:9065097-9076510 GCF_001194135.2 Octopus bimaculoides | reverse complement strand
ATATATGGGTATAGATAGATAGATAGATAGATAGATAGATAGATAGATAGATAAGCATGTGTGATTTCATCAGGAGGAGGGTTGGCCAATACATTTATGTTTGTATGCATGTTAACATTTCATGATGATAACAATGATGCAGTGATTTATTACAATTCTTATTTTCGTTTTTGTTTTTTCCTAAAATTAATTGCCGCAAAAATTTTTTTAAAAAATCAAAAGAATGATGACAGCAGAATTCACAAATGGACAGAACTCTTTTGATAACATTATTATTAAATAGTTTACAAATTGAAACTTAATGAACGAACAAATTATATGGGGTGGGGGAGGGGGTGAACACTAATAATGATGATAGCGATGATGATGATGATGATGATGATGATGGTAGTGGAAGTGGTGGTGGTACCAAATCTTTCTTATAACAGTTGCAGCCACGTTGCAAAACACACACACAAAACAAAAACAAAAAGAAAACAATGGACAGTTTAGTAGACGTTTATAAACAGCCTCATCATCAGCTGTGAATTCCTCATTCAGTTTTTTGTTTTTTTTTTACACTCTATAGTCAGTTAGTTTAAGTCACCACCACCACCACCTTACAACAACTTGGCAGTACTACTGTACTATGAGGTCCCTAAATTCACACAGCCCATCTCTCTCTCTCTCTGTCTCATGCTACTTCTTTTCACAGGTTATAACGTTCAACTAGCTACAGCTTCCTTGTTGGCTGGCAAGCCGACTTGGCTTGCTTGCAGTCTAAAACTTGTACTCTTAACACCTGACTTAAAGCTGGCGCTAATACACTGAGAGATTGCTGTCACAGAACAAGTAATACAGTACCTCCATGAAATATCTGTACTCTAAAATGGCTATTATGGGTGCAGTTTACTTTAGCCATATCTGAGAATCACATGCATTTTGGTAAGCACCTCTGTATCTGTGTGTGTGTGTGTTTGTGTGTGTAATCTATTTACTAACTGTGTTTAGATAACAGAGTTGTTAGTAATAATCCCAATAGAAAAGTTTGGTAATATCAGCAGACGAAAAAAAGAAAAAAAAAAGACAAGCATAACCAGTCAATTACATTCTCACAGCAATACACGTATTCTTTTATTTGTTTCAGTCATTTGACTGCGTCCATGCTGGAGCACTGCTTTTAGTCGAACAAATCGGCCCCGGGAATTATTCTTTGTAAGCTTAGTGCTAATTCTATCGGTCTCTTTTGCCGAACTGCCAAGTTACAGGGACATAAATGCACCAACATTGGTTGTCAAGCTGTGGTGGTGGTGGGGGGAACAAACACAGATACACAAACACACACATACATACGATGGGCTTCTTTCAGTTTCCATCTACCAAATCCACTCATGAGGCTTTGGTCAGCTTGAGGCTATAGAAGAAGACACTTGCCCAAGGTGCTATGCAGTGGGACTGAACCCAGAACCATGTGGTTGGAAAGCAAGCTACTTACCACACAGCCACTCATGACCATCAAATATATTTTATTTAATAGTTTTTAAAGAAATAAGGCAGCAAGCCGGCAGAACCATTAGCAAAATGCTTAGCGGCATTACGTCATTCCTCATGTTCTGAGTTCAAATGCTGTCAGGGTTGACTTTGCCTTTCATCCTTTTAGGGGTCATAAAATGAGTACCATTTGAGCCCTGGAGTCAAGGTAATTGACATAACCCCTTCCCCTAAAATTGCTGGCCTCCTGTCAACATTTGAAACCAATATTATTTAAAGAATCCCAATAGAAAACGTTGGTAACATCTGCAGTGGATACACATATGATCATCAAATGTATTTTAGTTAATATTATTTAAAGAATTAAGGCAGTGAGCTGACAGAATCGTTAACATGCCGGACAAAATGCTTACCAGCATTTCGTCCCTCTTTGTGTTCTGAGTTCAAATTCTGCTCAAGTTGACTTTGGCTTTCATCCATCAGGGGTCAATAAAATAAGTAGCAGTTGAGCACTGAAGTCAAGATAATCAATTTAATCCCTTCCTTGAAATTGCTGGCATTCTACCAAAATTTGAAACAAATATTATTTAAAGAATAAAAAAAAAAACACACACACACACATTTAGTGTCCAAAAAATAGATATTTCTACTATATAGAACTTGAAGTTGTTGTCTTTGAGATTTTCACAGTTGAGTTCTCAGCTTGTAACACCTACATAATTTTATCCATTACGCCTTTGTAATTAATAATCTATAAAAACTCTAATTTTTACCAAAGTCTCTTAGAAACACATCTCCACAACAACTGATTTGATGTAGTGTTGACCAAATTTAGCGAATTTCTTCTTACCAGCATTATCAGAAAATGTCAGAGAATACCAAGTACAGCAAACTGTCACACTCAACAACAACAACAACAACATACGAAGAAGACAATGATCCAAGGACTTACATAGAACTCCTTTGCAATGAAAGATATAGTAAAGAAAGCAAAATGATGCACAAGCCTATTTAGAATAATCACAGATTCTACATTTAGCCAACAAAGAGAAGCAAAAACATTGGGGTACAAAGCAAAACATTAGATCCACAATGAACTATGATCGCCCTACATGGACCCATAATCTTTCAAAACAACCCACAATAAACAACAAAGAATGCAAAACAGCACAACACACCTATCATAACAGACTGTACACAGAGTACAACTACAGACTGTCCAGAGGAGATGCAAGGGGCAAGCTTCAATTTCTACAGTTCCTGTCATGATATGAAAACTTGTCTACACCACCAGGCACTTATACAAGATCCTAAAAATACTGTCTTGCTGAGCCTGGACAAATGTAAGGGACATGTACTTCCAGAAATAATAGTAACATTTGTCCCAAACATTATATTGGGATATATGGCAGAGTGGTTAAGAGCGGGCATATGGTGAAGTGGTTAAGAGTGTGGGCTACTAACCCCAAGATTCTGAGTTCGATTCCAAGCAATGACCTGAACAATAATAATAACAATAATAATAATAATAACAACATCGAAGAATACCTTAGGAATGAGAACCCAGGTTCGAAATTTCCCCAAGACACCTGAAGAAGGCTGGAAGGTATATCAACCGAAACATTGTGTTAACAACAAACAAGATGAGGAGAAATATTTGTCAAATGTAAATAATTTCTCATCTCTTGAATATAGAACTGTATTATATAGGGATGTATAGCAACCATCATGTTCAGGACAAAAGTCCCCTTATCTGTATACAGAAATAGACTGGGCAGAGGAAAGGGCAATACATCTAGACATTTAAGCTGCAAACCATGTGATATTTTGCTGTATGTTGGAGTGTGCAGTATAGTTCTCAGTTAGGTGAAACAATGTCATTGAAATGATGACTAAAGATTGCTTATATGAAGCAACCCTGGAGCCTCTACATGGTCACTCAATATGCTAGAAATAGCAATCAAATTCCTTCAAGAAAACACCCAACTGTGCAATAAAGCAGGATACATAGAACAATATGGTCTTTGGTATACAAAAATGCTAACAAGATGGCCACAATTTGAATGTTTTTGATCTTAATCTTCCTAATGACTTAGCATTAAATAATGGTTATTACAATCTGTTTGAGATAGGCATGTACAACAGGATGGAGGTGCATGGCTTAATGGTAGGAAGTTGCACTCGTGATTGTAAGATTATGGCTTATATTCCTGAACCAGTTGATGCAGTATGTTCTTGCTTCTGTTCACTCAGCTGATAAAAATGAGTAATCCTGCAATTGACTGGTGTCCTATCCAGGAGAAATATAGACACCACAGAAACCAGGAATCTTACCCTATGAGTTTGTATGACTTGGGAAGGAGCTTTAGCCCCCCCCCTTTTTTTTTCTTTTTATCCTTATCCATTAAAATGTGGAACAAAGAAATCTGAAAACAAGCAATTTAGAAGGAGTTAAAGAAAAATCCATGCAACAAGAATTTTACAACCATTTCTCTTTGTGTATTGGTTGGATAGATTTCATAATGTCTCTTACTTCTTGTGGCCTTTATCAAATGGCCTACACAACTAACTACAGAGAAAACAGCCAGCCTTTGTTGTTGTTTGTGTGCATGTATGTGTGCGTATACAGGTGCACATCATGTTTTTTTGTTTTGACATAGTTTTTCTTACATCTTGATGCTCTTCCTTTCGACCACCAACCTGTTGTATAATCTGGTGGTGTTTTATTGCGCCACTAAGACTGAAGAAGTTGTCTACAACAAGACTAGAGAGTTGTTTCTTTATGGTAAAACTAAATTCAATTTGAAGCAGTCTCAAAAAAAAAAAAAACGTAAATGCAATAAAACTAAGTCAGTATTTACAAGTTCCACCTTACAGTTGTGAAAAGCAGAAAGAAAAGGGGGAAAATAGAAAAAAAAAAAAACAGAAAAAAAACAAACAAACCAATAAACAAAGAAGTAAATGAACAAACAGATTGTTCATTATTAAATTTACAGAAAAGATTGATGGATAGCATGAAATAAAACTCGAAATAAATATGTCAATGTAAAAATTAACAATAAGAAACAGTGCAATCTATAAATTAATTATAGACTAATAAAACTAACATTAGGAAAACAACAATAAACATATAATAAAAAAATTAACTCTCTCCCTTACCAAAGAACCTTAGAATCTTGACCAATACATACTATATATATATATATATCTCACATGCATTTTAAAGTTTAACCCCCATTAATATCTACTCATCTGAGATTGTCCTCTAGTTTTATAATATAAAGAAGCGGTTCTCAACAGGGGTCCATACAACAAAATGGTAAATTGGTGTGGCTGTGTGGTAAGAAGCTTGCTTCCCAACCACATGGTCCTGGGTTCAGTCCCATGGCTTGGCACCCTGGGCAAGTGTCTTCTACTATAGCCTACAGCCAAACAAAGTCTCCCGAGTGGATTTGGTACAGGGAAACTGAAAGAAGCCTGTTGTATATATATATATATATATATATATGTATATGTTTGTGTTGTCGCCACCATCACTTCACAACTGATGTTGATGTGTTTACATCCTCATAACTTAGCAGTTTGACAAAAGTGCTTGATAATATAACATTTACATCTTGTTTGTTGTTAACACAATGTTTCGGCTGATATACCCTCCAACCTTCATCAGATGTCTTGGGGGAAATTTCGAACCTGGGTTCTCATTACTAAGGTACTTTTTGATATTATTATTATTATTATTATTATTATTATTATTATTATTATTATTATTATTATTATTCAGCCTATAGTATATGTACATGTGTGTGTTACTGTCAACTTGTCTTGACATCACATGATAGTTGTAAATGAATCAAATGTTACCATTCTGCAAGCAGTTTCCTTTGTTTTCAATCTTCTACAAAAATATGTCTAGTCATGGGAAATATTAAACAAGTGAGGGTTGGTGGCAGGAAGGACATCTGGATGTACAAAAACCGCCCCAACAAATTCTGTGAGACTCATGGAAATGGGAAAGTGGAAGTTAAATGATAATGATGAAGTTTGTTTTTTAAGTTGGATTTGATTGTGGATGGAGAGGAGGAAGAAATCATGATCTCAAAGCTGCTGTTATCTGTGTCCTTAATCTATTATAAGTTTTGTGTTTACTGAGACATCATTCACAAACAGAAGGAGAAAAAAATGCAAGATTATGCATCAACTGGTACAGCAGTCTCCCAAAGCATCACCTGTGGGTGTGACCCTTCATACTGCCCCATGGCAGGCCTCCACAAGGAAGCTATTTCTACCAGTACCTTCTGGCAATTCACGCAGAAGAAAATGCAATGAACATGTGAGTCTGTGGCAAAGCCAAGTCACAAGTTTGATCCAAACACTTGATATGTCCTCTTTATGTATGCAGCATATTCATGCCATTGAAAGCAACAATTGTTTGTATCTGATGTTTACAAGTGTTGCTGGTAAGAAAGGAGATGGTGAGGTAATGAGAGTAGTTCCAATTTTCTATATAAGGTTTTCTGTTTCCTTGAGAACCAGGGCATATTCAGGTGAATTTCTGGTAATTTGTGTTCTCTACTTTGAACAATATGATTACTGTGCCGGTTGCCTCACAGCCTTATTGTTTCTAGTGGTGGCATTGTTATTTGTTGTTGTCGTGAGATATAAACTGAAGGCATTAGTCCATGTTTCCATTAGTGCATGTGTGAAATAATCTGTTGTATATTAATGTATCTGCTGCATTTTAGTGTGTGTAGTGTACAGCAGAGAAATGAGTGAGCTGAATCTTATACATATGCAGTTGTGTCTGTGTAGTAAGAAGTTTGCTTCCCAACTACATGATTCCAGGTTCAGTCTTACTGCGTGGCACCCTGGGCAAGTGTCTTCTGCTACAGCCTTGGACCAACCGAAGTTGTGTGCATATATTTGGTAAACGGAAACTGCCGGAAGCCTGTCATTTATTTATATATATATATATATAGTTTAGGGAAAAGAACCAAAGTTCATGAACTCATCGATGAAAATCCACTGAATTTTCCCTAAAACTATATATTTATATTTTATACTGTGAAGCTTAATTTTATTTCAATTTTTAATAAATTGAATTTAATTGAGTTTTTACCTGTAAATTTGGATTTTTATCCCTAATATCATTATATATATATATATATATATACTGGAGTAAGCAAAATTGTCCGATGAACGGGAACGTGAAACTCAGAGTAACGGTTTTTTTTGTTATATTTCTGCTGCTTTTAAATAAAGTATATATATATGTGTGTGTGTGTGTGTGTGTGTGTGTGTGTGTGTGTGTGTGTGTACATATTTGCATGTATGCATCTTTGTGCCTGTGTTTGTTCCCGCCTCACCATTGCTTGACAACCAGTGTTGGTGTGTTTATGTTCCCGTAACTTAGCAGTTCGGCAAAAAGGACCTGATAGAATAAAGTAGTAAGCTTAAGGAATAAGTCGTGGGGTCGACTTCTTCGACTAAAACCTTTGAAGGCAGTGCTCCAGCATGGCCACAGCCAAATGACTGAAACAAGTAAAAGAATACATACGAGCCAGTGTTTAATAAACGATGCTCCTTTTATAACAGCCATTCAAAAACAACAACAACAACAAAAATGGATGAGGAATGGTACGAAGAAAAATACATTTCCACGTTTTATTCTGTAACAAGTGTTGTAATCATTTGTTGATAGATTCCAGTGAAATCCTACATTGTTCATACACACAGAGAGAAAGGGTGGTGAGAGAGAAGGGGTGAGAGGCTAGAGGCTATTTCTTGTAATGTAGTGTAATGCTTGGACCAACAGGTGTCAGTTTGATGACAGCAGAATGCCTAACAGTCAGAGTGTGGGAATATAGTAAATATGTTATGGCTGGAATTATTCTGGTGTTGGCTAATTCTATAATGAAAAGAACTGTGACAGTAAAGTAATAATTACACAGACATACACACATATCTATAAATCATCATCATCATCAAATACACATGCATATATATATAATACAATATAAGGATAAAGACTTTATAAGAATTTATCAAGTAGTTAGCGTGAAAAAACCTCACAAGGGAAAAGAAAACCATCATTTTTTCCATAAATATATTTAATTTATGTAAGGGCATTACTATACAATAATGCCTCACGCTTAGAGGGACTCCATAAGTCAAAACTACCAAAATAAGCACAAAAATGTGCTTATTTTGGTAGTTTTGACTTATGGAGTCCCTCTAAGCGTGAGGCATTATTGTATAGTAATGCCCTTACATAAATTAAATTATAACATGCATATATATATATATATATATATATATATATATATATATATATATATATATATATATATATATATATATATATATACTTACATATATATATATATACACATACAGACACATATTTATGATGATGATGATGATGATGGTGGTGGTGGTGGTAGTCTATTATAGTCCGAGAAAGACGTTTCTGCAATTTCTTGCCAAACGACTTGCACAAGTGATTTATTAAAAAGTGACCAAATCCATGTTCCGCACATTAGCTCACTCCCTCCATCAAATAGATGTTTGTCTGGTCAGGTGTACAGCATACCATGCGTCAGGTGCCAAAGTGATCACAGAGCAACGTGAGATGAAGTGTTTTGCTCAAGAACACAATGTAACACCTGGTCCCGGAATTGAAACTACAATCTCATGATCAAGAGTGTAACACCCTAACCACTAGTCCACGTGCTTTCACACTCTGTATCATACTTGCACTCTGTCGATTACAACAGTGAGGGTTCCAGCTGACTCGATCAATGGAACAGCCAGCTCGTGAAGTTAAATGCACAAGTGGATGAGTACTTCACAGACACACATACCCTTAACCTATTTCTCAGAGAAATTCAGTGTGACACAGAAGGGGACAAGACTGGCCCCTTTGAAATACAAGTACAACTCATTTTTGCCAGATGAGTGGACTGAAGAAGCGTTAAATAAAGGGTCTTGCTCAAGGACACAACACACAGCCCGGTCCGAGAACCGAACTCCCGACTTTGCAATTATGAGCCATATACCCTAACCATGGTGGAGGCGCAATGGCCCAGTGGTTAGGGCAGCGGACTCGCGGTCATAGGATCGCGGTTTCGATTCCCAGAGTGTTTATTGAGCGAAAACACCTAAAGTTCCACGAGGCTCCGGCAGCGGATGGTGGCGACCCCTGCTGTACTCTTCCACCACAACTTTCTCTCACTCTTTCTTCCTGTTTCTGTTGTGCCTGTAATTCAAAAGGGTCAGCCTTGTCACACTCTGTGTCACGCTGAATATCCCCGAGAACTACGTTAAGGGTACACGTGTCTGTGGAGTGCTCAGCCACTTGCACGTTAATTTCACGAGCAGGCTGCTCTGTAGATTGGATCAACTGGAACCCTTGACGTCGTAAGCGACGGAGTGCCAACAACCCTAACCATGAGGCCATGCGCCTTGACTTATCCAAATCTATTTAAAATAGGAAGTCTGACTAGATTTTCTGGACAATACTATACGTTATGGAGGATGAAGACTGTCCAGCAAGCATTTCCATGTGAAAGCAAATCAAACACGGTATGTAGTTGAGTAAATTAGCTTGCCATAAGTTTACCTATTACTGGTTGTAGAGCAAAAGTTAATTAGTGAGAATTAGTGAGCACCCATCCCTGTATAAATTGAGTTCTCGCTAACTAGTGATTTTTGTGAAGAATAGTTAGTAATATGTTTGATTTACAAGAATAGAGAATTGTGTATATGGATGTGTGTAACAATGGGTAGGTGGGGGGAAGAGAGAGAAGTGGAGAATGAGAGAGTGAGAGAGAGCAAGAGATGAGGAGGGAGAGAGATGGAGAGAAAGAGAGATGAAAAGAGAGAGAGAGTGATAGAGATGGAAAGGGAACAAGAGAGATAAGGGAGAGAAAGACAGAGAGTGAGAGAGAGTGAGAGTGACAGAAAAGGAGAGAGAAAGAGAGAACAAGAGAAAGAGAGAGGGAGTGAGAGATGAGAGAGAGAGACGAAGACAGTGAGAGAGATGGAGAGAGTGAGAGATGAAGAGAGAGAGAGATGAAGAGAGAGAGAGATGAAGAGAGAAGAGAGATGAAGAGGGAAACTGGAGAGAGGGAGAGAAGGAGATAGTGAAAGAGATGGAGAGTGAGAGAGATGGAGAGTGAGAGCTGGAGAGAGGGAGAGAGATGAAGAGAGTGAGAGATGAAGAGGGAAAATGGAGAGAGTGAAAGACAGAGGGAGAGAATAAGATATGGAGAGAGTGAGATGAAAAGTGTGAGAGAGACGAAGAGAGGGAGATAGTGAGAGATGGACAGAGTGAGAGAGGAAGAGAGTAAGAGAGATGGATAGAGTCAGCAAGATGGAATGAGAGAGAGGGAGGTGAGAGAGAGGGAGAGTGAGCGATGGAGAGAGTAAGAGAGATTGAGAGAGTGAGAGAGATGTAGGATCAAATAGAGAATAAGACAGGGAGAGAGACAGACAAAAAACAAAGAGTGAAGCTGAGAAAAGCATAGAGAAAAGAAGAGTAAGAGAGAGAGAGAGGAGAGAGAGAAAGAGAAAAATAGTCAGATGGTTAAAGAGAACGAATGAGAGAGACATAGAAAGAAAAAGAATGAAACAGAGTAGGAAGCAGAGAGAGAGAGAGAGAGAGGGAGAGAGAGAAAGAGCGAGAGAGAGAGAGAGAGAGCGAGAGAGAGAGCGAGAGAGAGAAAGAGTGAGAGAGAGAGTGAGAGTGAGAGAGAGAAGAAGTAGCAAACAGAAAAGATTAAATGAATTTAATAAATAAATAAATAGATGTAAAGTAGACAGGTGTGTCTTTACTGCCACACCTGATTATTAATTGCTGTAGCAGAGGTGTAGTCAGTGCAGTACACACACACACACACACACACACACACACACACAACACACACAATCACAAACATACAGACATATATATACATACACACGTATTCATCACGCATTCACACACGTTGGAGACAGTGCTCTCTCTCCCTAAAGTAAAAATGGAAAGCAGCAATTATCGACATCTTTTGGGAAGTAAAATCCCAAAGTTATAATTGTGACAAGATAAATACATTCCTAACCTATGAGCTGGTGGTGATGGTGGTGGTGGCGGTGGTGGTGGTGTCGGTCTTTGTGGTGGTAGCACAGAAACAGAGGTTGTTATAATGGTGGCGACGGTGGCGGTGCTGGTGGTAATGGAGACCATGTTTGTGAAACAGTGGTGGTGGTGGTGGTGGTGACAATAATGGGTGTTACAGTTTAGCCCCGAGCTAGTCCTAATGCAGCAGCACTACGATCTAAGGTGTTCCAGCTGTGAACATTCCATCTTTCATTCAGACACAGTGTACCTTGGACTACATTAGCCAATGTGGTGTCCTTTGTCATTGTTTAGCTCCGGGTCAGCTCTAATCTAGATGACCAATGATCAAAGATGTTTCAACCACAAACATAGCTACTTTTTGGGTATTTTTTTTTCCTAGGTATACATCGTATACCTAGAATTAAATTACTAGATGCCCTCTTTTTTTCCTAAAGATCGTTGGGTGTAAATTAGAGTTGATGCTATTTCTAGGAGATAAAGTGACCACATAGAGACTGCCTCATTGCTTTTGTTATTATGTTGCCTGTTTGTGATGGAGATGATGATGATAGTTTTAGAGATGGAGAAAATTCAGATAACATTTTGCAGACATAATACACATACACAAATGTATTTATATGTAGGTTTGAGGACACAAATTAGAGAAGAAATAGAACTTGATATGTAAAATGTGTGCACACACATATACACACACACACATATGTGTGTGTGTGTATGTATATGTGTGTAATATATATATATATATATATATATAAAAACATACATACAAATATAAACATGCATATATCTTTGCCAGTACATATATATATATATATATATATA
>NC_068996.1:9060056-9064251 GCF_001194135.2 Octopus bimaculoides | reverse complement strand
ATATCCCACATAAATTTTACAAGAATATAAATAAAAAACATAAAAAACAGACAGAGTTGGAACTCTTTTAAATAAAATAATATATTCCTCTATACACGATCATACAAAACCCTTTTTTTTGTATTTATTTTTACTCACATATATATATAGTAGAGTCAGCAGTTTGTTGATCAAAGGTTTTCTCCATTTTCTGCTTATTTATATATATATATATATATATATAAACTCAGAAAATAGTGATATAGCATTAATATAATTTATTAACTGCAAAAATTAAACATATTCTCTGACAGCTATTTCGATTTTGCCCAAAGAATTAAATTCAGTAATTAAATGATTGTATTGGGCAAAATCTCATCAGAAGAGTAGAAACTATTAAGTTATTAGATATTATGTTACCAAATCATCTCAACATATATATATATATATATAAACTGTAAAATTCCATGTAATTTGTGCACCTGTGTAACGCAGGTAATTTTCAGGATAAAAATTGTTAGAAAAAGCTTCTACTCGTGTAAAATTCACACCCAGAAGTTTTCAGAATTACCAATATGGCCAGGGTGAAAAGATTTGCAGTTTAGTTGTATTTAATATAATTTCACTTACTTATGATTAGATTTTATTAAATTTTCATTAAATAAAAATAATTTCTGTTTAACAGGTATCACATTTAAAACTATTAAATTACAAAGTGTTTGTGTTGTTTGTAATAAACTTAATTTTACATTTCTTGCCCACATGAGATTTTGTTCAATCTTTATGTCTTCTCAAATCATGATCACAGGAACAGTTGTTGATAATTCTTATCAACAAAAACAAAGCTGATAAATATGCACAAGTGTTGCAAAATAAGTTTAATTACCAATAAACATCAGCTTGGATGACACTTTACTCAACCAACAGAGGAAAGTGACTGATCAAACTGATTATGTAAACAGAATTCTGATTGGTCAAAAGTGTCTTCTTGTCAAGCTCTGATTTTCTGCCTAGGCTTGTTGGAACCTTTGATACGGAGTATCATAATTTTAATCCTTTCACACTTATAAAATGTCAAGCAAACCTAAAAAATTGTCATTACCGTTTTAGCTTGGAGACCAAACTGATAGTTTGGTAACCTGCTAAAATAAACATTAAAAATTGGAAGGAGAAAATAAACAGTTTTGCAAGTTTAACTCAATGTTTATTGAAGAAGAGAGATGGAAATTTAAGAAGCAACTTGTTAGAATATACACATCTGTGAGGAGACATAAACAAGAATAGCAAAAATCTACCATACCAAAAGAACTGGTAATACAAACATTACAAGTGTTCTATGAAGAGAACATAAGATTGCTGCATAATTCAACATGAATGCGAAATGACATTAAACACCATATAAGGTAAATGAAGTTTTCTTTAGGAATGCTAAGTCATATTCACTTAGTGAGTTTACATGTACAAGGATGAATTATGATGTTGTTGTCAATGTTAGATGAAGTAAGAGCTGATAGTGGTGAGGAATTTCATTGTGTTGTAATGTGGAGAAAGCGAGTAAATAACTTCCTAGTGCAAGCTAGACTCCGTAAATGGAGAAAAACTGATCTGTTTAAGGAAATCATTGGGTTCCATTGCGATAGGTAGAAACTCCAAGCAATGTAAAATATGGCCCAGACCATGATTACCAGCATGAACATCAAACTTCAAAAAGTAGTTGACCAAATTATGGCTTTAGTAAATTTATACAGAAAAAGTAAGCATTATACCATCCAGGATAAATAAAAGTCAACTTCATTATATTTTTTCTGTAAAAACCTATTGTGACATTAGATGAGTCAACTTTCTGTACGAATGTTTACATTTGTACATCATTTTGAAAAAAAATTTTTTTAAAATATTTCTGGAAATGATCTACTCATGTAATTTACGCACCAACTAAAGTTTATTTTTGTTTTTACAAAAAAGTGCGTAAATTACATGGGTTTTTACGTTATATATATATATATATATATTCATTAATATATATTTTCATAGATATATACATATATATATTCATACATACATACATACATACATACATACATACATACATACATACATACACACATGCACACATACATACATATATTCATATACACAGATACATATCCATACATACACACACACATACATATTCATATAAACACTTACACACACATATATATGTATATACACACACACATGCACACATATTTATACATACATGCATACATGTGCACACATATATTCATACATACATGCGTCCATATAAATTCCACAAATATATATATATATATATATATATAGTTTTTAAGTATGAAACGAAGCATACCCTAAAATTTTAGAGTAGTAATAATTAATATAGTTGTTGGTTATGACTGGTTAGTAGGGAGTTACCATTAATTTCACACTTGTAAGTTCTTAGCAGTGTAGGTGATTCATCAGACTTGTTGGCCAGAGGCACATAACCTCTCTACAACTGAAGGTAAGAAAAAATCTTGGTCAGTCTGGGTTGTGGAAATATATATAAATGATTTCCAGCTAATCCTGAGAATTTGATGAAGACATTTTTGGTAAACGAATCTTAATGATTCTATATGGTGGTTGTAAACAGTCCATGTTTCTACCAAATAAAGAAGAGAGGAGAGTACAGATGCACAATAGGGCAAAATTTTTGTGCTGAACTCAGTATGTCCATTGTAACTATACAGTGCATTAGAGAACCAAAAGACTTTGCTGTCTTTTGAATGCAAGATGCATTTTCTCTACCCAGAGTTCTTTTTGAGTTAACCATGCTGCTGAGGTTTTTAAAGGAACGAACAACAGCTAACTTTTCATCTTTCACATACATTTGGACAACAGCAAGAGCCTGCCCTGGTGTAGATTGATATGGATGTTTTAAAGAGAGCAGAAATGTTATCGGTTCACACTATGCTAGTTTCTGATCAGTTGTAGTGGACTGGCTATTGAATACAGATGGGGAATTAGTGCATCTCTAAGCAGGTTTTTTTTTTTATGGTGAGCTTTCTGTTAAGAAGCAAAAATAGTGCAAACCAAAAAAAGCAGCATAAAGACTTGCTAAAAACCAGTCTTGGGGAGTTGAATATACCATACAAAGATGTTGAATCTATTGCTCTTGACAGAAATAAATGATGAGAAAAAGATCTGGGTAAAGTATGCAAAATGAAAGGAGAATAACAGAAAAATAACAGCTTGCTAAAAATAGAAATAGTTCCATCCTTCAGTTGTTCAACAGAATAGTGCCATCCTTCAGTCATTCAACATGTTGAAAGACTTGTCAGGTTGGCTTCACTTCACATATTGAAACTAATTTTTGTCCAGTTTACCCAAATGACATAAAGATCATTTCAATGGATATGCTGAGATGCCAGATTTGTAATAAGACATGTTAAGTCCAGTGTTAATCTAAAGAGGCATTTTAATATTAATAAATCAAGCATAACATTCAAATATTGTGCCACTTGAGTGGGAGACATATTTGCTGTTTGTAAAGCAAATTTCAAACAGTTCTTGGAACTTAAGCAGTCACTTACATGTTCATGCACGGAAAGACAACATCTAACAAGAAGCGGTTGAGCTTTGAATAGGAACAGACTACTTCTCTTTCTCTCTGTCTCTCTCCCTTTCTCTCCTGCTCTCTCTCTCTCTCCCTTTCTCTCCTGCTCTCTCTCTCTCTCTCTCATTATCATCATTTAACATCTGGTGTCCATGCTGGTATAGGTTGGACAATTTGACCAGAGCTGGTAAGCTGAGGGGCTGCACCAAACTCCAGTCTGATTTCGCATGGTTTCTATGGCTGAATGCCATTCCTAACACCAACCACTCCAAGAGTGTAATAGGTGCAAATTACATGACACCAGCATGGGTGCCAGTTACACAACACTGACATTGGCCACATTGCCTCTGTACATATGTATTTATGTACATAGACAAGAATGTGTATGTATATATGTATACATATATATATATATGAATGTGTATATATGTGTGTATATATACACATATATGTGTGTGTATATATATATATATACACATATATGTATATATATGGATGAATGTATTTATATATACACACACACACACATATATATATGTATGTATGTATATATACATGTATATATATATATGTATGTATATATATATATATATATATATATATATATATATATATATATAT
>NC_068996.1:9048900-9059775 GCF_001194135.2 Octopus bimaculoides | reverse complement strand
GTACCCGTTTGTCAGACAGTTTTGTTAAACAAAAAAAAAAAATGTTTGACTGATATCAATTGCAACAATATTGTTATCCCATAATTTCTGAGAGTCGAAGAAGCTACAAGTGAGTGACATAGCAAAGTTGACTTTAGAGCAAATTCAAATAATTCATATTTAAAACAAGGCAAAAATAAATAAATAAGTGTCCAGTTTGTGAGAGTGCTGTTGGAACGAAACAAGTAATAGGGGTAATACAATGAGTCTCACTCACACTCTCCTAGTGACCACCAGTATTACATCTCTCGAGTCAACCTTCCTATGTCACTCACTTGTAGCCTCTTTGACAGTCAGAAATTATGGCATAACAATATTGGTGCAATTGATATCGGTAAAAGATTTGACTATGTCTACCATGAAAGTCACATAGCAAAACTGTTTGCAAAGTGGTTTCATCTTTCTCATTTCTGAATTTAGCACCTTCTTCTCAATACACAGCACTTCTGTTAAGTACAAAATGGGCTCTCTCTCTCTCTCTCTCTCTCTCGGTGATCCTATCAACTTAATTGCGCCATAGTTAAACCATATTCCTCACACTCTTGCTACTGAACAGTAAATCAACGACCTACTTGCTCCTGTCTCCAACAATTCTCACTCATTATGCAAATTATAATGACCTTCATTTCAACCATATCTTTCTCACATCAGCACTATCCACACATGACCAAGATGTCTTACAATGAACCTGTTCTCCTTTCAGGTTTTAGAAAACATCATTATATAGAGAAATAACAATTTTGTTCCCTTCAATAACTCCCAAAGCACATTTGCTGTTCATAATAAGAGAACAGTGCTGTACTGGACAGCATGCAATTCAAACCCTCCAAGTTATTGTGACAAATGCTAAGGCCTCATAATATCTGATCTTCCCTGGCAACTAAAATTGCATCTCAAAGACTAACCATACTCTTTAGAGCCAGAAAATTGTTCCAGCTCTGAACAGTTTGGGACCCACTCCAGAGCTCCAAACTTAATGGAACACTGCTATGATACCTGGCACGATACTTCCACCACACACACAATGTAAGTTTAGGGATACAAATAAGAGAAAAAGAACTTGATATGCAAAGTGTATGTAAATAAGGGTTGGTTGACATCAGAAATGGCATCCAGCTGTAGAATATGCATCAGGAAGTCCTGTCTAACCATTGACTTCATGTAAAATAGTGGACCATAAAAACAATGACCGATGAAAGCAAACTGACAGAGATGTTCCAGTTAGACATCAACTATATCAACTGTTTGTCTTAGACAGCTTGTGGAGGTTTAGGGATCCTGGGTGTTTTTCCTTTGACTTAAACGTATACTCCCCCACACAAAAAAACTAATAAATAGGGGCAGATGTAGCTGTGTGCTTGACAAGTTTGCTTTGCAAGCATGTGGTCTTTGGTTCAGTTTCACTGCGTGACACTTTGGGCAAGTATCTTCTACTTGTAGCCCCATGTCAACCAAAGCCTTGTACGTGGATTTGATAGATGGAAATTGAAAGTCTGTGTGTGTGTGTGTGTGTGTGTGTGTATATATATATATATATATTTGTTCATATGATGATATCTCCACAATGTGTTGATGAGAAAAACATGTAATCGCTACCAATATAGCAAGAGATTTCTCCGCAAAGGTCTAAAGTAGACTCCTTAAGGATCGATCTCCTTAGTTATATATCAAATTAAAATTTTTGATATATATATATTTATATATATATATATATATATATATATATATATAAGTTTGTATCTTTGTATTTGACTTGCACCACTGTATGACAACTAATGTTGGGTTGTTTACATCCCCTAAACAATGTTTCAACAAAAGAAACTAATAAGTACCAGGCTTAAAAAATAAGTACGAGGGTTGATTTGCTCAACTAAACCTTTCAAAGTACTGCCCCAGCATGGTCACAGTCCAAAGACTGAAACAGGTGAAGCAATTAATGATAAAAACCTTATAAACTTATCTTCCATTACTGAAAAGAATTGGGAACCCATAGCTTACAGTGAAATCTGGTCACCATCAACAGAATATGCTGCTACTCTACCATTTGGTACCATTCTGTACCGAAAAAAAAAAAAAAATCTCAGCCACTATTTTTACTTCAATTCTTTCACCCTACATATGAAACTATTCTAATATACAAGATGAGTAGGTCAGAACGATGAAGACATGAAGATGTGTTATTGTTTTGCTTATCACAGCAGGCAATAAATACCCTCAAAAGAATTTCATGGTTGAATGAATCAGCCAGTTGGTTATGTAAGTGTTTGAAGTTCAGGTGTTGCTTCTTAAAATAATAATAATGCCTTGAAAAAAAAAAAAAATTAACTCCCCCTCCTTGTCTTGTTATGCTGTGCTAATGAACAGCAAGCTTAAATGAACAATTTAATTTGTCAGGAAACTAAATATAATTCATTATCATTTAGAGCTGTGAGATGTGTAATCTAATGACAATGATGCCTATAAGTAGAGTTACACACCATGTGTATGTATATATATATGTGTATATGGACACACACATACACACACTTATAGTCACTCACTCATAATCACAAGCATATCTTGGTGTAACTTGATAAACACACAGGATCCTTAATTAAAATTGAATCATTATCTTCATTAGGCATCTATCTTTGCATTAAAAGGAAAAGAAGAGATTTTACAATTATTTTGGCAGTCTCCAACAGAAACCAGCAAGGTATTGACTCTTAAAATATGCTACAACAGTCCCTGCCTTGCCTGGCGATACACTAAGCATAGAAAACCACATAATTGGATGTAGCTACTATCGATTCAATCAGCTTCCTCAGCAATTAACGATGAGTGTATCTGATAGAAGACCATAAATAAGATTTAAAATATACATCATCACTATCAGAGTAGTTTTATTACCATTTTTCTATCCTGGCATGTTTTGATTGTATTCTCATGTCTTGCTACTGGTTGTACTCCTTCATCTTGTCATATCCGCCATAGATTTTTGCCACTTGGCCATGCCATCCATCCACCTTTTCCACCCAATATTCCTGGTAGGGTTGGAGGTGGGTAGAGTCCTGAATAGGGTCCTACCTAAAGCAATTGCCATTACACTTTCTGACTTGATTCTCAAGAGTGACTGAGACTAAGACAAAGGAGATTATCCAACCATTTCGATCTTGGTCTACCCCTAGGTCTTCTGCCATTTGGCTCAACTTGAAGGATTTGTCTCGTGATTCTTTCCTTCTACATTCTAATCACCTAGCCATGCAACAGAGAAAAGCCAACCAAATTTCTGTTGAATATGACTTACAATGCAGATGGAGTGCATTTTATCATACCACTCTCACAAAAGGTTGTCATTGATTGGACTAAAATGCTCCCTCTATGTTTCTTTTTTTGCTTTTTTTTTATCTGGAGTTACTATATACATAGGCGCAGGAGTGGCTGTGTGGTAAGTAGTTTGCTTACCAATCACATGGTTCCGGGTTCAGTCCTGCTGCATGGCACCTTGGGCAAGTGTCTTCTACTATAGCCTCGGGCTGACCAAAGCCTTGTGAGTGGATTTGGTAGACAGAAACTGAAAGAAGCCTGTCGTATATTTTTTTTATGTGTGTGTATATGTTTGTGTGCCTGTGTTTGTCCTCCTAGCATCGCTCGAGAACCGATGCTGGTGTGTTTATGTCTCCGTAACTTAGCGGTTTGGCAAAAATAGACCGATAGAATAAGTACTAGGCTTATAAAGAATAAGTCCTGAGGTCGATTTTCTCAACTAAAGGCGGTGCTCCAGCATGGCCGCAATCAAATGACTGAAACAAGTAAAAGAGTAAAAGAGTAAAGAGTATCCCATTTAGGTATGGATTCTATAGACCATACATGCCCTTCAAATACCCAGCTACCTTATAATATCTGTGTGATACATTTTATCATACCACCAACACAAAAGAATTTGCCTATTAAAGCCGCAAGGAGTCACCCCTGATTTATACCAATTCTTATTCAGAATTACTGCCTTCCTAGATGTGCTACTTGCATGTGGAATTCATCTCTTCTGTTCATATCTTCACTTTTGGTATGGACTAGGGTGCCATGCCATCATAAATAAAGATTAAAGACAAAAAAGACTTTCTTATATTGTATCAGGTAATTCATTATGACGGGAGCTTGTTATGAGAGTAATGTACATAAGCCTGCCAGTGGCAGGTTGATGCCTCCATGGCAGGTAGGATGCCTATGTACCAAAGGGGAGTTAGGTAGATTTCCAAACTGACAGACTAAATCCAACTGGCCTTACATTATCAGAAATAGTGGTAGAAAAGGAATGGATGAGGCTTGATAGAAGAGGAATGGATGAGGCTTGATAGCCAACTTGCAGACATGTATTGTTGCCTTTTGTCTGACTGTATATGTGTCCATGTATGATAGAGGGTGTCTTACTGAAGAGGTACACACATGGCTTATCTATATATCTGGTGAGAGAGAGGGAAAGTGGTGTGAGGTGAAGGTATTTTATCTTATAGGTCTTGGAAGGATAAAAGATAAAGTAGACTAAAGTAGTATTTGATTTAACCAATTAAAGGGTTGATGACTAAATTATGTAGTTTGTCTGTTGTTCTAACAATCCTACCAACTTACTGATGTGAGTGAATGAAGAAAGGCAAAAAAAAAAATGGAAAAAAAGGATCTATTCAATTTGACGGCCAGATCTTTTAATTAATTTTTTTTAACTAAACACTTTGAAACTTCAGATACTAGTAGAATGTGTCACAAAGAAGAGGGTTTACTCTTAACATTTTTGACAAAATTTTGTATTTTAGAAGTTATTTCATGTTAAAGTTGTCGTATTTGGGTAATTTTAATCAATCACTGACGTGTATTCAGCTGAAGAAAATTACTGCTGCTGGTTGCAAACAACAACTTCCAGGTCCATTATATATATATATATATATATATATATGTATAATACAAATAATAAATGAGTATATGCATATATATGTACATACCTACATCTACATGTATATATAGATGCATATCTGGGTACAGGACATTGCAAAAAAACGTGGACAAAATGATAAACAAGAGTACAGAAAATACACAGGCCAAATAGAGAACATTTCCTTCATCAGCTGCCACCATTCTAACACTAAGCATTTCGAAGAGATACACACACACACACACATTAATAATAAGCAGAAGTTACAGAGTGATAATGGCCAAATTCGTGTTTGATAAGTGCCAATGATATATATACAAATATATAGATGTGTAAAAAAAAATCTCACGCAATCGAACCAATGAAAGACCCTCTAACTGGTCGCTTGACACACTAAAAATAGCAGCTAAAGTATCCCCTTACCTAAATCACACGGCCATTGTACGTAATGTCCTAGATTATCCCTAAAAAGACGATTTGGCTGGAATGTCTTTGATAATAGGCTTGCTGTATCAGGGTTGACTTGAGACTAAATAGCAACAAAATTATGGTAAATTTCTATATTAACATCTGCATGATTTTCATTAAGGAAAAAAAAAAAAACAAAAAAAAACTTGGATTTTTTTGCATGGAATCAAGTACCCTGACCTCCTAATATGCTGCAAATCCCTTATTTTGGTTCAGAAAAAAGGGTGGGAGGAACCCCCCCCCCTCCATCTGGAATCATAGGAAATTTTTTTTTTTTTTCATTGAATGAATTCCTGTGACCTCCTAATATGCTACAAAACTCTTTTAGGGGTCCGAAATAGCATGTCGAGCGACCGAGTAGAGGCATACAGTATGATATAAAACAACAATCCCTGAACTTTTTTTGCACAATAGACCTGTTCCATGCAAAACAGTTTTACCACAGAATGGGGTATCATGCACATAATAAAACACAATAAAGTGTATAATATATAATTTAATTATAACATCTAATACATTTATATTATGTATATAGTGCAAAGACATCCTGCAGACTATGATAGGCCATAAAATAGAAATAAAATTCTAAAATTTATTCTTTCTTTGCAGCCCAGTACTGAACAATCCTCTTAGCTTGGCACTGGTCTCCATAAGAAAAAAAGTCACAAAATGCTACATGAGACTAGAGAGCTATGAGCCACATGTTGTTCATGTACACCCAACAGTAACACTTCTACTAAAGCGAGTGGGAGATAAATTTGCCCTGATATCTTCTGAAAAATATAGCCTGGGCTGGCTTGCTCAGCCCTTTAAAAAACTATGTCATATTTATGGCCGTATGAGACCTCCTTTAGAGTTGTTCATGCACACATTATCTTCCTTGAAAGATATGATTTGAGACATATCTGACTGTTCATATTTCTTGCAGTTTAAGTAATCACTCTCTCTCTCTTTTTTTTTTTTACTTTTTGTTTTGCTTGTTTGATCTGGTGGTAAGTACTGTCATGGTTAATATTTCTTTTGAACCTAAAAAAGACCCTCTCCCACTTCTGTGTGCATTCTTTTTTTTTTTAATGTACACTGCCTTGGCACTGTTGAATAATGACTAAGTTCTCGTGGTATGTAGTGAGATTCCTATTCATTAATCATGTCCAAGGTCATAAGGTAGCTGCAGGGATAGGAGAGGGGATTAAACATCTGACAGTGGAATATATGTTGTTGCATGTGTGTGTATGTCCAAACGCATACACACGCACACTTGAGCGCGCACGCACGCGTGTGTGTGCGCGCGTGTGTGTGCACGCGTGTGTGTGTGTGTGTATGTGTGTGTGTGTGTGTGTGTGTGTGTGTGTGTGTACACAAAAAAATGAAAGAGGAGTGGCAAACAATGCTGCTGCCTTACAAGTCTATATATTGTTGCAAGGGAAAGTAAGAGCAAGCAAGAATGCTATTGATGTAGGAGAGAAACAGGAAGC
Source organism: Octopus bimaculoides (assembly GCF_001194135.2). NCBI lineage: Eukaryota > Metazoa > Mollusca > Cephalopoda > Octopoda > Octopodidae > Octopus > Octopus bimaculoides. Next base: position 9,052,887 of record NC_068996.1, on the reverse strand, counting down.
AAAGAGATTTGAGATGGTAAGAAGAGATATTTCGATGTGGCGGCGGTTCTACCTGCTAGAAACAGCAGCTGTGATGAGTCAGAAGCAGAAGAAGAAAAAAGGAACAATAACAAAACAAACAAAAAAGCAGTACATGTTGTGATAGAATTGCCCGGTAACAGCATGTTTATAAAACACCTGCAGTTCCTCATGAATCTAAAAAAACTACAATCAAGATGATTAAAGAATGAAGCATTGGTAAATTGACCCTTTTTATAAGAACACCCACCTGAAGACACTTCTGGTTTTCTGATACAGATCTTTATTGTTTAACCCTTTTGTTATTGTATTCATTTTGAGATGGTCAGTTTCTTTTCTTTACTTTAAACAAAGGGTTTAGTAAAATAACTTAGTTATCATTCAGCTAATGTTAGGAACATAAATTGTGACTAAGATTTGGTGGAAGATATTTAATTCAAAACTTATGGAAACAAAGACCTCTGTACTCAGAGCCAGAGCCGGTTTCAGCCGGATTGGTAATGAAAGGGTTAGTGTTCACATATTTAACCCTTTGGCATTCAGAATACTCTATCAAATCTAATGTTTATTTAATCACACTGTTTTCAACTAATCTTGCATTATCTAGTAGTTCTGAGATCTTGATGTGATTGCATATTTATTTTTGAATCACATTGTCAGATAGGTGTGTGAGGCTGGATCTGGTTTGAACATAAAACAGGTAGAATATCTGGGCTGGATATGGCCAGTTTAAATGTTAAAGGGTTAAATCTTTCCATCATAATTTTCAGGCAAAGATATGTCTGTGTGATTATGAAATTTGTAGCAAGAATGTGGTTTGGGGTTCAATCTGGATGCACAGCATTTTGCGCAAGTGTTTTCTTCTACAACCCAGGGTCTATCAGCTCCTTGTGAGTGGATATGCTAGATGAAAATTGTAGTAACCCAGTATGTATGTGTGTGCATGTATGTTGTGTATGTATATGTGTGAATATATGTGTATGTATATATATATATGTCTATGTATCTATGCACGTGTGTATATGTATGCATCTGTGTATGTATTTGTGCATGTGTATGTGTGTTTGTGTGTATACATATATGTGTGTATGTAGTTCAAATGTACAGGAAGCAAAAGACAGAGGCAGTTGAGGGAACAACGATCAGGTATATCATTTTGACACTTGGGGAAAATGGAAAAGTCTTTTACATTTCGAGCCTACAGTCTTTCGACAGAAAGGGATGACAGGAAAAAACGCATGGAGAGATAGAAAAAAACTGAAGAGAGAAAACAAAAACGTCAGGATTTAATGGTCCTACATATGTATGTTCTGTATGTATATGTGTGTATGAATGCATGTGTGTATGTATGTTGTGTATGAATGCATGTGTGTATGTGTTTATAATGCATGTATGTATGTTGTGTATGTGTGCATAAATGCATGCGTGTATATATGTTGAGTATGTATATGTGTGTATGAATACATGTATGTTGTGTATGTATGTGTGTGTATGAATGCATGTGTGTATGTATGTGTGTGTATGTATGTATGTGTGTATGAATGCATGTGTATCTATGTGTGTGCATGAATATATGTGTGTATACATATGTGTATGAATGCATGTGTGTATGTATGTTGTGTATGTATATGTGTGTATGAATGTATGCATGAATGAATGTGTGCATGTTGTGTGTGCATATGTGTGTATGTATGTTGTGTATGGATGTGTATGAATGCATGTGATGTATGTTGTGTATGTGCATATGTATGCAAGTGTATATATGTGTGTGTGCATGTATGCATGTGTGTGTATGTATGTGTGTATATATGTATATGTATGTGTGTATATGTTTATGTGTGTGTGTGTGCATATGTGAGTCTGAATGTTGATTCCATATGCTTTCTCATATAATGTCTGAGAACTAAAACACCACAGTAAACAATTTCCCGTTCTTCACTGATATGTGTGAAGAACTGTGGAATGGAAAACACCTTACTTGTATATATAAAAAAAAAATGTGAGAGTTAGTGATAGGAAAAGCAGCCAGTAACAGCAAAATCTGCTTCAAAAGACTTCATTTAACCCATACCAGCAAAGAAAAATGGGCATAAATATAATAATAACGATGATTATGATGATGAAAAAAAAAAAAAAAAAAAAAAAAAAAAAAGCAGTTTGACATGGCAATGAAAGTAAAAATTATTTCACTAAATTCTTTGTTAATTTAAAAATTAATGCAAATGAAATGGCAGCCATATTTCTTTTAAATTACAGTCCTGAAAAAATTTGTACAATCATGAAAATATTTTGCTGACAATAACGAAAGAACATATAAATTTTACTTTAAATGAATTTCTATGGAGATCATCAAGAGGGTAGTGATGTGTGACGTGCAAAACAAAAGCAAAAGAAGAGAATGGAAGCAGATATCTGGAACTTGATATTTTCATGGTGACGCTTTAGTTTCAATTGTATCGGAAGGTGATGGTGGGAGAGTGCTAACGCATTTTTTTTTGTTATTGTCTCAGTGTATTCCATAATTATTGTTACACATATCTATCTACCAACCTACACACGCACATATATACATACACACATACATACATATAGACAGACAAACAGGCAAATATAGAGCAGAAACTCTAGAGTAAAATTATCTATGACATTTAACATAAATGTGTCGTTATTAAAAGCAAGAGGCTGCAGTTTCTGTTGGGCAAAAAAATCCCTTTATAGACATATTGCGTTATAAAACACAATATAGTTCAGAACAAGGCGGAACAAAATTGACCTGGAAGCGAGTGCAACAACTGACAGATGCACATTTCACCATTTTTATGGCTTTTCAATGACATACCCTTGTGTTACTACTGTAACAAGGTCAAATTGGGTAATTTAAAGTATATAGAAACATTGTATGAACAATACAATGGTTTGTAATGATACGGCTTAGGCTGGAATACAAAAGGGAGACCCCCTTTGGTCATGAATGACCATGGGATTACACCTAGAAAATTCCCCTCTGAGGTACAAGTCCAGGCAAAGTTGTTTATGGAAGACAAGCAGTCGCCCATACATACCATCCACCCCTTTCCATGCCACCGATATTATCCAAAGGAAAGGCAAAGCGGCTGATACAGCTTGGCACCTGTGACGTCGCAACTCATTTTTACAGATGAGTGAACTGGAACAACATGAAATAAAGTGTTCCGCTCAAGAACATAACACACACGAACTCACTACTCAATGACTATAAGCCCAATGCTCTCTAACAACTGAGCCATGCACCTTCATACTGGAATACAAATTTTCAAAAATAGACATATATTAAGTATGTCATATAGATAAAGATTTCACTCTAGAGCTACCTCTATTGCATAATTTAAATTTCATTCAGCCTAAACAGCTTTACTGCAACCAGTCCATTGCTTATACATAGTTTCTATATACATCAGACTAGCAGATTCAACCTCTTTTCAGAGGTGGCCCAAGTACTTGACACTGACAATCTGTAACAATGGCAGTATGCACATCTATTGGCCTCATAGTCAATTCTGGGACAATTTTATTTCACCTACTTCTAAAGTACATTGTTTTTATTTTTAACACAATACTCTATAAAGGGATTTTTTTTTTCCTCTGGACAAAAATTGCAGCTTCTGTTTTTTCAATGATACATATCTGTTAAATATGTCATATAGATAAGAGAGTTATAAGTACATACATATAACACACACACACACACACACACACACACACACAGAACACACACACATACATACACATAAATATGTCATATAGATAAGAGAGTTATAAGTACATACATATAACACAAACACACACACACATACACACATATATATCCTAACACATGATAATAGATAAATACACCAAGACACACATATACATAACTACATTTGGAAGAAATTGAACACAATACATAAGGCTGAGTGTGAGCATATATATATATATATATATATATATATA
>NC_068996.1:9048114-9048890 GCF_001194135.2 Octopus bimaculoides | reverse complement strand
TATATATATTTATATATATATATATTGCATTCTGTTTGTTTCTTACCTGACAATACTACAAGAGTTACACAAATCTGATAAGTTTTTACAATACTAACAGAATTATTTAAGTTTGATAAGTGCATTAGCAAGGAAGCCTAGGCCGTTGAGTAACTATACACATATACATCTGCTTGTCACTGCTAAACACTTTTGCATTAAAAGCTGTCTGTTTAAGTTGCACATTTTGAATCCTTTCAACATTAAATATATATACATATATATATATATATATATATATATACACACATATACACTTTACTCCAGTCTCAGTATTGAGTACTCTCTGCATTTTAGAAGCTACAGTACCAATACTACTTCTACCATATATACACATATATGAGAAATAAAGATAAATACAAGTTTATATAATAAAATTAAATAATATATTATTTTAAAAAGAACAATCAGGCATTGTAAACATGTAATATATACATATATACACATGACACGTGTGAAATAAACCAGTGTTTGAGATGGGAATATCAAAATCTAATAAACAGTTGTAGAATCTACAGACAATATTGAACATGTCACACTAGCTCATTACATATGCAGGTCAGTGGGTTGACATGGAGGTCAGTGCATGTCAATGTCACATCAAACATGGAGATCAGTTACAGCAATATATAAAATATAAATGTAAAGCAATAAAATCCAAGGACCTTTGAAAAGAGAAAGTTTGAGCAGGAAAGAGAGAGGGAGAGAGAGAGAGAGAGAGAGAGAGAGAGAGAGAG
>NC_068996.1:9044377-9046763 GCF_001194135.2 Octopus bimaculoides | reverse complement strand
ATATATATATATATATACAGTTATGTCTCGATATACGAGTAAACCTAATATGAATTAAATATTAAATGGCTGGGTGGGGGGTCCACCTATGTAAAATAGGATTCGAAGGGGTCCATAGACAAAAAAAAAATGGTTGAAAACCACTGGTGAAGACATTGAAATTAAACTGGAATTTTCTAAGCAGCTTCTATGCTATGCAATCAAATATGTCAGTAAGAAAGAATCGTCTAGAATGTCAACAACTGTTCTTGTGAAGAAAGTTTCTGTATACTATGTGCAATGATAACTTCAGTTTACCTGTGTGAGACTCTGAGATATTTGTATATAATATGCAGAATGTTCACCTGATAATACCCTTTCAGTGGTCACACAGTCATAAGGTCAAGCCTTATTGTATGACAGTGTGATTAACAGCAATACTAAACTCCACCAGGACAATGACAAGATCAAACTACAGAGGAGAGAGTCAGACAAGGAGACAATACTTCACTAAAGCTTTTTTACCTCTTGCCTGAAAGATGCTTTCATTAGAGAGACCAATTAGGAAGGCAAGGAAATCAATATTGATGGTGAGCACCTCGCCCACTTAGACATCACAGACATCATCTGGACAGCACATACACTACAGGAAGTCGATGTCATCTTCACCAACAACCACACTACCAGCTGGATTCAACATATACCTGAATAAGACCAGGTTAATTGATCGACAACCACACAATTTTAGCAGAAGCACCATAGATGGTCAGATCACTGAGTAGGAGGACAGTTATTTCTTCCTAAGAAGAACGGTGACACAAGACAGTGATAAGTGACCATAGAGATTAAAAGAATTGTGTTCAGTTGTGCAGCTTTTGGAAGGGTAGACAACACTACAAAAAAACACCAAGATAATCAAACAAAGTTTACATGTTAGTGAAGACACACATCAATGAGACATGGGAATAAGTAACATAATACACATACACTTATAGTCATACAGTGCAAAATGGAGAGCAATATTCTAGGCATTGGTCTGCATAATTGGTAGAAGAAGGCCTGAATCTGGCAGGAGAGAGGTACTGATGACACAACATCAGTGCCATCAAAGTAAACAAATACAGACAGGACGGTCATATTACATGATTTAACGGCCAAAAGGTGGATAATCTGAGAGATAGAATAGACACCAACAGATAGCACTTCATTACAGAGTAGACCAAAATCAAGACAGTGCAATAATCTCCCCCCACCATCAGAGCCTGCATGGGCAAGCATAGCTAGAGAGATGCCAAGGGAGACAGGCCTATTCCTAGAGTGGTACTATCCCAGGTACAAAAACATATTGTTGACATTCATAAGGAACATCACTAATTTTCCATCTCTCTCTCTCTCTCTCTATATATATATATATATATATATATATATATATTATAATAATAAAAATAAAATGACATCAAAAGAATGAGACCTTGATATTAGGTAAATAGAGGAATTTGATATATGAGTAGTTTAGGACTATCAGTAAGTTGTCATAATAGAACTCAGAGTTTCAAATGCCGGAGCTAAGATCTACGATGTATTTTCATCGGCTACTATAACAGACTAATAAAAAAAAAAACCATTGGATAAAAGGAAGTTACTCTAATAGGTAGGAAAAAATATAAAAGATGAAAAATACACGCAACCGTATTCTCAAAATATATAGACATAAAAACCCTCTCTCATTTCCTTGACATATCTCAGGATTTACAAAAGAATATTAACAAACCCTATAGAAAGCCCAACAATCTTAGTTATATTAATGTAGGTTCCTGCCCCCACCCATAGTTTTTAAGAATTTAGCCAAGAATATTAGTAGGAGAATTTCTAGCCTCTCCGCCGATATAAACATTTTTAATAATGCTGCCCCACTATATAACAAAGCTCTTAAAGATAGTGGATTTAAATAGCTTACACACCTGCTATTAAGCCAGAAATAAAGAAAAGGATACATAGACACAGGAAAATTATTCCCCCAAAGTGACTTTTAATATAGGTAAATATAGGTAAATATCACGTGTTGCAAGACAGTGTAGGAGAGAGAATAGTGATGTTGTAGGAGAGAAATGTGTTCGCATGGATGATGGTACGCTTGCACTAAATGAGGATGCAAAGAAAGAGGTCTGGAGATGCCACTACGATAGATTGCTTAATAAAGAGAATGAATGGGAGAAAGAGAGCCTGCCGTATGTCGACCCAATAGAGGGACCAGCTATCCGAGTTGATAGTACCAGGGTAGATAAAGCAATTAAGAGTATGAAGACCGAGAAAGCCCCCGGCCCATCAGGAATCACTGCAGAGATGCTCAAAATATCTGGCAGTGTTGGCTATAGCCTAGTCACCCGTATTACGAACCAGGTGATAC
>NC_068996.1:9040309-9042469 GCF_001194135.2 Octopus bimaculoides | reverse complement strand
TGATGATGATGATGATTTCTTGTCACTTGTAGAGAGAAACTTTCCAATACATCATAAATATAAGGAAACTCTTTAATAGGCAAAACCTAAAAATTAGTTTTAGTTCAACCACAAATTTTAAAAACATAACTGCACACAGTGCGAAAAAACAACATGTACCTTCAATGTAATTCTCAAACAGAAGCAGTTGACACAACACTCTGTGTGTGTGTGTGTGTGTGTGTGTGTGTGTGTGTGTGTGTGTGTGTGTACGTGCGTGCGTGAAGATTGGACCTTTCGATTACATGTACAATCTGACAGATTCCCATATAATTTGGTTCATCCAATTTTACTCACAAAGGTTGGGTCAATTGGAAGGTAAGCTCAAGGTGCTGCTACACAGTCAGATAAAAACCAGGACTTTAAAATTGCAAAATAATCATGAGTGTGTGTGTGGAGAGAGAGAGAACACATTATTGTTGAACAAACATGTGCAACCATTTTTGAGAAGCAGGCTGCAAGAGACATGGCTCATGATCAAACAGGCAGGCTGCACCATACAAATAAAAATTGAAGGTAATTTTTTCATTAAGCATTGCATTCATAAAGTCCCATGGGCCACAGTTTCCTTATGACTGTCATAGAGACGACACACAAAATTTGGGATTACATTATTAGGAAGACTACCAAAACTGGTTTGGTTAAGGTAATTAAAGTACATTATTATAGAAAATATGTTTATAGAGAGAAAGAAAGGTTAAGATACATTATCATGTGCATAGATTATCATGTAGGCTATAGTGAAAGCTTAAGGTATATATAATCATGAAGACCATATAAAAAGGTCAAGACATTACAGTATAGACTGTAAAGAAAAATGATTTAAAAAAATGATCTTTGACTATTTGATCTTGAAGGTTTGGGAGAATTATATAAGAAAAATGACTTTTAGAACACAAGACAGCATTCTATTGTGTTCAGTAAATATAGCCAGAGTGATTGAGAAGGAGAAGTGATAGGAATGTGGGAGGAAAGAGGAGGAGAAAGTGGAATAGATATAAGGGAGAGTGAAGAAGGAGTGATGTGAAACACATGTCCTTTATCATTGTTCTTCCAAGAACAATGGAGAAGACAATAGTGAAAGGTATTTGGAGGAAGGGAGAGAAAGAGGGGGGGATAGGGAAGGGAGGGAGGCAGGGAGAAATGAATTGAAAGAAGGAAAGTGGAACAGTGAGATAGCAAGAGAGAGAGAGAGAGAGAGAGAAACAGATGTAAGTAAGCAATAAGATGGTTTCAGAAACAGTGTGTGTGTGTGTGTGTGTGTGTATATACACACGTTTGTGTACACACACACAAATATATATATATACACATGCATACAAACACACTTGACTTTGTTTTCATACATATATATATATATATATATATATATATATACACACACACATATGCATCTACATATACATATGTATACATACACATAATATACTTACACATAACATATATATATACACACACACACACACACACACATATATATACATATATAACATACATACAATAATGCATTAATATGCATATATATGACCAGAAAAAAAAGCCCCCTTTACTTGTATCTCTCTCCTAAAACAAAGCAAATCAAAACCTCGCACATCTCTAAATGCGACAACATAAAGCAATGAACTGATTAACCCTTAATTGAACCACCTACATGATTTCATAATTCCATATGATCTTGTCATTATTTATGATCTTACACAAAGGCATGACAATGATTATGCAAATTCTATGACTAGTCTTTATACATTTATGTCTTCATTAAATATACAAATAATTACAGAGGCATCAAGCTGTTAGATCAGGTTATGAAAGTTACAGAGAGGGTCATAGCCCAACTAATTAGGGAGCGAATCAATTTAGATGAGATGCAGTTTGGGTTCGTGCCAGGTAAAAGCACTACTGATGCCTTATTTCTAGTGAGACAGTTGCAAGAGAAATACCTAGCTAAGGATAAACATCTGTACCTGGCTTTCGTTGACATGGAGAAAGCCTTTGACAGGGTCCCCCGATCCCTTATCTGGTGGTCAATGAGGAAACTTGGGATAGAAGAATGGTTAGTGAGAGCTGTGCGAGCCATGTACAGAGATGCTGCCAGTAAGGTGAGGGTTGGAAATGAGTACA
>NC_068996.1:9019551-9034846 GCF_001194135.2 Octopus bimaculoides | reverse complement strand
TATATATATATATATATATATATATATATATATATATATATATGTATGTATGAAGGTGCATAGCCTAGTGGTTAGAGTGTTGCACTCATTGCTAGATTGTGGGTTCAATTTCCAGACCAGGTGGTGCATTCTGCTCTTGAGCAAAACACTTCATTTTACATTACTTCAGTCCACTCAGCTGTAAATGGGAAAGCCTACAATGGAAAAGTCTTCCGATCAGTGGGGTGGGAAATGTTGTCCAGCTCACCTAGCAAGTTTGGTGGTATCATTTGAAAGCTGAAATGATGCAAAGTGCATTGTAACCAGTGAGGTATAACAACATCTGATAATCTGATCGATCGTCTCGGGCAGTGTCCAGTGTGCTCTCAGTGGCCTTGGAAAATCTGGGTCCATAGTGATTCACAACTCTCAAGTCGGTCTGTACTCATCATTGGCAGCATGAATAGGCGCAGGAGTGGCTGTGTGGTAAGTAGCTTGCTTATGAACCACATGGTTGAGTTCAGTCCCACTGCATGACACCTGGGGCAAGTGTCTTCTACTATAGCCTCGGGCTGACCAAATCCTTGTGAGTGAATTTGGCAGACAGAAACTGAAAGAAGCCTGTCGTATATATATATCTCAGAGATCCCCTTCGGTCATGAATAACCATGGGATTGCACCTAGAAAGTTACCCTCCAAGGCACAAGTCTGGGCAAGGTTGTTTGTGGCAGACTAGCAGTTGCCCATGCATACCAGCTTCCCATCTCCACACCACTGATGTTATTTGAAGGAAAGGCAAAGGCTGATACAGCTTGGCACCAGTGATGTTGCAGCTTATTTCTACAGCTGAGTTAACTGGAGTAATGTGAAATAAAGTGTCTTGCTCAAGAACATTACATACAGCCCAGTCCAGGAATTGAACTCACAACCTCACGATTGTAAGCTCGACGCTCTAACCACTGAGCCATGTGCCTTCACCATGTGTATATATATATATGACTGTATTATGAAAAACAGAACAGAAGGACAAAGGAATACATTTACTGGAAAAAAATGAGAAAAACAGCAGAGATAAACACGCAAAAGTTCGATTCTTTCATCAGTTGGCAATTAGGTATGATAACAATTTTAGCACCTAAGACAAGCTATTCAGTCCAATAGTGCCCACAACTTATGAGAGTTGCGGAGTTATATATAAGTAAGCACATGAAAAAAAAAATGTATGCATATACGCATATACATGCATACAAGCGTGTTTTCATTGGTGTTTTGTGGATCACCAAATTCATTTTGTAAATATATTTCTAAGTGCATGTGTGCCACACCCACACAAGCACTAACATGAGCGCACATACAATATAAGCCTTCACCTAAGCAACACTAACTTTAAAACAAGAACAATAATAAAAAAAAATAATAAATACATAACCTCCAAATTATACAACAAAACATAGTATCCAAATAAGTCCCACACAGGAAGTAATAATAACTATTTAACTAAAGATGTAGATAACAGAAAATATGAACAATCATAAATTTATTTTGATCACCAATCATAAACCACACCCATGATTAAAAACCACACCCAAGATTAAAAACCACACCCAAGATTAAAAACCACTGTATTCACAGATTCTTTGTTTAAAATTCCTCTTAAGGCAAAGAATACTAACAAAAGATCTTTCTGCTCGCTAATCACCCAGTTTCTCATATTTGTGATTTCATAAGTTCACCGTAGGCAACTTCATAAGAATTTTTCATAGAAACTTTTCTGTAGAAAAACATTATCTGTAGAATTGGTTCCAGAAATAATCCTACTTTTTTTTTTTAATATATTATTTTATATATGGTGTTAAGAAGGGTATGTAGCTGTAGAAACCATGCCAAAACATACAGTAGAGCTTGATGCAGTCGTCTGGTTTTCCAGTGTTCAATCCATGCCAGCATGGAAAATAGACATTGATGATGATCTCTGTATGGAACAAGTAATTCACATCAAGTTGTTTTCCACATGATCTGAACAAATTTGATTGATGTATTATATTAATATGCTTCAAACATCATATCATCTGTTACTTGAGGGTCAGGAATCGGAAACTTATGCAAACCCAGCAACACACACATTATCATTTAATGTCTGCTTTCTATGCAGGCATGGGTTAGACGGTTTGACTGGAACTGGTAAACCAGAAAGCTGTACCAAGCTCCAGTGTGATCTGGCATGTAAATATATAAATGATGTTAACTTCTATTATATATTTACAGGTGTTGGTCCACAAAAAAAAAAGCACCCAGTACACTCTGTAAAGTGGGTGGCATTAGGAAGGGCATTCAGTTGTAGAAACCAAGCCAAAACAGACAATTGGAGCCTGATACAGTTACTCAACTTTCCAGCTCCTGTCAAACTGTCCAGCCCATGCCAGCATAGAAAACACATGTTAAATGATGGTTATGATGATGTGTGTGTATGTGTACACACACACGTAAATACATAATGGATTGTGTGTATACTTGTGTATTCTTGCCTCTATGTATGTATGTACGCATATATCCTTGTGGCTATGTATGTACATGTGCAATCAACATAAATCCTAAGCTGTTGAGACATTCTCTGTATAAACTGTCCACTAGAGAACACTTGATTCCAACACTTCTAACAATATACAATCCTAGTGGTACTAAAGAATGTCCAATGGGGAAACGGGGGTGGAAAGAATGAGATTTAGTTCAAACCACTTATACTGTTCTGTCTATTTCTCTGTCTGTCTGTTTGTCTGCCTGTAAACCAGTATATGAACACTTGCAAACCAGGAATAGCTGTAATTGCCATTGTCTAAACCATTCAGTAGTGTCACATAAAAGACTGGTTTTTAGCCTGGGAAATATCACCTCCTTGGGAGGCATATTAAACTCGCAAATTGAGGACTATACTCATGCATTATGTGTTTAGAAGTGTGATATTTTTTTTTCTTAGAAATAAAACATTAAAACCTGGCACAATGTATTTTAAAGAAATAAAAAAAAAGAAAGAAAAGAAACGCAATTGTTGAGATTAGAATATAAATAGGACAGTGTTATCAGTGAGCAGAAACATGACTGATGATATGCCAAGGTTCAATATAATTCACTAAATTTACTGTATAAGTCTTGACCTTCTTTAGTAATTTCCCCAAAAGTTTAACATAAGGGTCATTAGTCCATACAAATATCTAAAGAAGCAGATACATACTGGTTGAGATAGTGTAAGAAAATATGGATAATAAACCATTACACAAAATTATCATATTTCATGGCATATAAGATGCATTTTGCATTTTTTTTTTTTCCCAAAATGAATGTCTGGAAAAGTCACCCTAGGTTCTATGCGTGAAACTGGGTCCTCCATGAGTTTTAAAGCCCTAAAAATTATTTTCTTTCCCTTGCATATATTCAGCAGAAATTCGGGTGTATCTTATTAGATACATGCCCATGTGTCTTTTTATGTCATGAAATATAACAGCTTTAATCATCTTTTTCTTTTTATCATTTACTTGTTTCAGTCATTAGATTGTGGCCGTGCTGGAGCACCACATTGAAGAATTTTTTAGTTGAAGGAATTGAACACAGCTTCAGGTACAGTACCACTGTGCAGCATCATGAGCAAATGTCTCCTACTTTACCTCTGTGCTGACAATGCTTTTAAAGTGAATTCGGTAGATAGAAACTATGTGGAAGTCTGTTGTGTATATGTGTGTGCATGCATGTGTGTTTGTAGCTGTGTTTGTAGCTGTGTTTGCTCTCCTCTTAACAACCAGTGTTGATTGGTTTTTACATCTCCGTAATTAAACTGTTCAGGAAAAGAGACTGATAGAATAAGAACCAAATTTAAAAAGAGGAATAAATACTGGGGTTGATTTGCTCGACTAAAACCCTTCAAGGCAGTACCCCGGCATTCTATAGTCTGGTGGTGAAACAAGTAAAAGGAGATACAAGACAGATATTTGTCAGGTATTTTTTATTAATGTCTTTGTCACTTTTGGTGGGCAGTAACCAGGACTTTTTCTATGGCACTTGAGTTGTCTTACTCTTAGTTCCTCCTCTACAGTTAGTCTATACATCAGGTAGCAAGACGTCTCCAATAATCTCAGTCTTGTGCAAAAGTCACCTGCATCTTCCAAAGTGATGCTAAGTTGCATCGGATCCTCTTTGAAAGTGGCACACTGCATCTTCCTAGGTGGCTTTCTCTTCCTTCACCTCTCTGGTAGTACCCATTGTATAGCTGTCATGGGTATTTTTTCTTCTGGTAGATGGAGTATGCATCTGCTTCTTTCTGCCACAATCTTCTACAGCTGACACAGAATGGCTCTTCTTAGAACTTTAGAGTTTGTGTGTCTCTCCATGTAGACACTATGAGTGGAAAGCATTCAATCTCTGGATAGTCCTGGCAGTGAACTGAGACAGAAATCAGTAGGTGTCTGGTAAATTCATTGATATAAATATTCCATTGTAAATCAGTTAGAGTGTGCCAGTAAATTCTTTGACATGCCAAATATATCATTGATAAAGTTATTGTCACACTTTTTATCCACAGAATAAATATATTACTAAACATTAAAGTTTTTATTTGTAGAGTAAATTTGCTGCATTTCATTAATAAAAGAAAAAAAAAAAAGAATCAAAGGCAAATAAATTATTAACAATAAATTTATTCAATGTGCATGAAAAAAAAAAAAAAGAAACATGAAGCAAGCTTACTTTGAAAAACAGAATCACAAAATAATGCAGTAAAAAGATAGCTCTTTAAAAAAAAAAAATTTTTTTTTGAAATCAGAGGAAGGAAGAAATATTCTGAAAAAGACAAAATTATGAGCAATGCTGCTTAAATAATCCAATGTTTTGTGATTTTGATATTCATTGATGATGCATTGAAATTCTTAGTGTTCTATATATATTTTTTTTTATGATGTGGAATTTTTGCACTGGTGATATACTGTTTGATTATCACTCATTTCTTCATGGTTTCCTTTTTGAAATTTCTAAAAAATTTCCAGCTTGTAAGGATGAAATGTTTTTGCATTTATATAGAATGTGGCATATTTAATGTTTAAAGATGTATTTATTCTGTGGATAGAAAGTACGACAATGAATTTCTTCTCAGCTTGGCTTTGTGAGCAAAGATTTATAGCAAGGAATATTCATATCGGTTGCAGCTTTCCTGGCACCGATGGATCCGATTTGGAACAGGCAGGCAGGCATGGCCACAGACACTGTATTGGAAGGAGGGCTGCTCTTGTTTTTCCTTTCTTATGAATTTACCAATGAGCTATTTGGCATCACAATGAATTTACCAATGAATGTGTAAACTAGCTATGTAGTTACCTTGAAATGGAATTTTCAGGCACTATTTATTATCCTGGATGAATTAAAAGAGAACCAGATCAGTGGTGACAAATGGTCCTCCCAAGATCCTGTGCTTGAAAGAAACTAATAATCAGAGGAACCTGGTTTTACTCTTGAGACAATATTCTTGACCATTTCCTTTAATCAAAGGAGGAAGAACAGCACTCATGACATTTTCCAAGCCCATTGAGGTTCACAAGAAGAATGAGAAATTATTTTCTCCAGCCAGAGACTCGTCTTGAATACTTACAATGGTGTCAGTTCCACTGACAGCACACAATGTCCAGCAGTGAAGGATAAGGAATCATTTTTAAAGGATGCAAAAAATAAAAAAAATATTTAAACCTTTGCCTGTCATGTGTAACACACTGGACATATTGCCCAGGAATCTATACATCATATATGATACACATTCCTAATTTTTCTCAGTCACCTGAGTATTTTGGGATTTATGAAAACTTGTGAAACAAGGGCTAACTAAAAGTCTGAAAACGAGCGTGGAAATTTAGGACAAACTTGTGAAAATGCTTTGGACAAACATTTACAATCCAGTAAAAAATAATTTGAATATAATGTGGTCTTGAAGAGATCGGTCCATTTTCCTTCTTAACTGGAAAATGTTATACCAATAGAGAAGTCAGTTTTCAAGAGGATATAACTGGTTGTTGTTGTTGTTCTGCCAGAATATAAAGACGAGATTATGAATAAGAGGTGTCATCAGTGTTGGACTAGCCAAGTCGACAATCTCAGTCAGCCAGCTTCTCAAGCTGCCTCAAAGACAAGAAGAGTTTATTCTATTTTACAGCAAGATAAGAAGGAATAAATGGTAAAAGGTTCACTATGTCAAAACTAGAAATATACATAATATTTTAATGGAGTTCAAGAATGTGAATCAGGAGGAGAAAGAAGAGGCAGGAGGTGGTGGGGGCGAAACGAGACGAACAAATATCAAAGAGTGAGAGAGAGAGAGAGAGAGAAAAGGAGGAAAGAATGGAGAAATGTAGAGAAAGAGATAGATTGTTCATGATATAACAATTTTTCTGCAACAGAGAATGACAAGGAGAGCGAGGTACGAGAATACTGAGATTATGAGAAATCCAGATAGAATCAAGAAAGAAGAAGAACCCTTTTCTCCAATGAAGACACCTCTTGTCTGAAACAGGAGATATTTCTTCACATTACAGCACAATAACATACCTCAGTGGTGTGTGTGTGTGTCTAGGATCAAAAAGAGATTTGAGTTGCAAGGAGTAGAGATTGTAAAATATCTAAGCTAAAAAAAAGTACACAAAGATGGAATTGTTGGAGACAAATAAAACGTTAACTTTTCTCAACGTATCATAACATGCAGTAAACATTAAAACAAAAACAAAAAAAAACGGAAACAAAACCAAAAATGGTGGCAGTGGGAGAAGGAAAGAAGTAGTGTGTGTGCGTGTGGAGGTTGAAGAGGAAACAGAGGTAGTGATGTAAGGAGGAGGTAGTGGAAGGAGGTGGTGATAGCAGATGAGGCAAATTCAGTTGGGTGAGGGAAGTCAGAGAGACAGAGAAAGTGAAATAAGACAGAGATAGTAAAAGGAAATAGGGGGAAAGGAAGAGGTGGGAGGAGAAAGACAGAAGCAGTCGGAGGAGGAGGCAGAGGCTGTAGAGGGAGGGGGAAGTGATGGGGGAAACACAATGAGTGGTAGATACTGTTGTTTTTGTCGTTTAGCCCCAGGCCCCGTCTTGATCGAGCACCCTATGATGAATGGTATTCAAGTTATGAGCTTTCCATTTTCCATTTCAGACAATTTATATCTAGAATTACATAATTCAATGCACCTTTTCATTTTTAAGAGTTGACTTCTTGTTCCTTTATTATTATTATTATTATTATTATTACTATTACTATTATTATTATAAACAGGTGTTGAAGACAACAAGCTGGCAGAATCATTAGCACCCCAGGAAAAATGCTTGGTGGAATTTTGTTCCATCTTACATTCTGAGCTCAAATTCCACCGAGGTTGACTTTGCCTTTCATCCTTTCAGGGTTGATATATTAAGTACCAGTGAAACACTGGGGGTGATTTAACTGACTTAGCTTCTTCTCTGAACTTGCTGGCCTTGCGCCAAAATTTGAAACTGTTATTATAAACATGTGTTGAGCTGGCAGAACCTTTACCATTCCTGGACAAAGATGCTTAATCAAAATTTCTTCCAGCTCCACATTCTGAGTTCAAATTTCTCCAAAGTCAAGTTTGCATCTCAATCTTTCAAGGACAAAAAAATAATGTTCTAGGATCAATGTAATCAAATTAACTCCTCCCCTTAAAATTGCTGTACCAAAATTCTAAACTATTATTATAAACAGTGTGAAGTTGATGAGCCAGCAGAATTATTAGAGCAATGAATGGACTACCTTATGGAATTTCTTCCAGCCCTTTACATCCTGACTTCAAATTCTGCTAAGACTGACTTTGCCGTTAATCCTTCCAGGGTTGATAAAATAAGTATCAGTCAAACACTGGGGGTCAATGTAAAGACCAGTCCACTGCCCCCAAAGTTTCAAGTCTTGTGCTCATAATAGAAGGAATTATTAAAGTGGTGAGCTGGCAGAATTGTTAACATGCTGGACATGCTGGACATGTCTTTCATCCTTTCAGAATTGATATAATAAGTACCAGTTACTGGAGTCCCTTTAATCAACTTGCCCTTTCCCTCGAATTTTCAGGTCTTGTGCTTTAGTAGAAAGTATTATTATTATTATTATTATTATTATTATTATTATTATTATCTCCGCCTTAGCAAAGGTGAAGGTATTGTTTTCAGTCGTGTTTGTTTGTCTGTGGACAAAATACCTTAAGAACCTCTGGATGGATTCGGATGGAATTTTCATGAATGTTTGGCCTCGTAACTGGCACAAACTGATTAGATTTTGGGATTGATACAGTATTGGACAAGGATTCTGGATTATATTTCTGGTTTTTTTACTTAATTTTTGAGAGTGGTCAGGTTAATTTTTAGTATTCTTATTTGTGAGAGCAGTCGAGTTTATTTCAGATACTCCCATTTTAAAATCATTGAGAGTACACTGATGTTGCCTTGGTGGAGGCTTGTGGTCTCTGAGTGCTCTTATTATTACTATTATTATTATTATTGATATTATTATTATCATTAATTCCGCCGAGGTCAACTTTATCTTTCACTCTTTTGAGGTCAATAAATTAAGCACCAAATTTCAGGCCTTGTGCCTAGAATAGAAAGGATTATTATTATCATCATTATTATTCACGTTCTGAGTCCAAACTCCACCAAGGTCGACTTTGCCTTTCATCCTTTTGGGTTCGATAAATTAAGTACCAGTGAAACACTGGGGATTAATGTAATCAACTAGTTCCCTCCCCTAAAGTTTTAGACCTTATGCCTTTAGTAGAAAGGATTATTGTTATTATTGTTATTATTATTACTATTATTATTATTATCATCATTATTATTATTATTATTATAAGGGCAGCAAGCTGGCAGAATCGATAGCATGCCAGGCAAAATGCTTTGCAGTACTTCATCCATCTTTACATTCTGAGTTCAAATTCCACTGAGGTCAACATTACCTTTCATCCTTTTGGAGTCAACATTTAAAACCATTGTTGTTATTATTATTATTATTATCATCATCATCATCATTAACTATTAATTGTTAGAAAATAATATGATAACAAACTGGGAAGTAAAGCCTTTGCATACTTAATAACCAAATCAGATTCAAAAGAGCCAATGCAAACCACAAAGAATCACAAGTATTCACTAGATTCCAGTTTCATTAGTCAACAATGTAGTCTCTGCATGGTCATCCAACTTGCTAGAACTAACAGCCAAAATCTCATTCAAATTTTAGCTGATCCTTTTAGAAATGAGTAAGGCTATTCAATTAAGTAGTCATGAATATATTACTTCTAAATAAGAACAGCTTGAATGCTGGCCAATCAAAGTAAGTTTCACATGGAGTAACAGGTGTTCCCAAACTAGGCAGACCAAAAGGTAAATATTTCCATTGAAGTCTGTCTCAATATTACAAAGTTGTAATTATTACAGCTTCAACTAGTGATGTACCTGGAGTTTCTGCATCAGTGGACTTTCAAATTTAGTCAGTTCCAGAATAAGAGAATAGACAGCCAAGAGTTTTGGTTCATTGCTGCATTTGGAAATACACCAATTTTCAAT
Organism: Octopus bimaculoides; assembly: GCF_001194135.2. Taxonomy (NCBI): domain Eukaryota; kingdom Metazoa; phylum Mollusca; class Cephalopoda; order Octopoda; family Octopodidae; genus Octopus; species Octopus bimaculoides. The sequence continues at coordinate 9,025,285 of NC_068996.1, read as the reverse complement.
CCTATCAGGACCTACACTACTCTCTCTCATATATGACCAATTATAAGCAACACTGGAAGCCACACACAAGGTACAGGAAACTTATATATATACACCATTCTGCTTAAATAATGGAACAATATCCTTCTATATCTCAAGTCTGTTTTCCTTCCTCCACTTCACTCTCTATTTCATATCTTCTCTATAATAACTGTTGCTTAACCATTTTCTCGCACTGTCTCTGATGAAGGGATATATAAAATATCCCGGAAACAACTGTAAGACCTTCTCTTTCTAAATGTTCTGAAATCTTGCATAGCCTTGGATTTTTTATCTCATTTGTTAATTTTATATATATATATATATATATATACATTATTCAAAACCACAAAATCCTGTATGCAAACAGCTACAGGCAAATAACGAAATGCATTATACCTGAACCAAGCTAAACTGAGTTTACTGATTGAGGGACCTTTTGAAAAGTCAACACAAATGGCACCCATTACACTCTCAGCGTGGTTAGTGTTAGGAAGGGCATCCATCCATAGAAACCATGCCAAATCAGACTGATGTCTGGTGCAGCCTTCCAGCCTTGCCAGCCCTGGTCAAACTGTCCAACCCATACCAGCATGGACAATGGATGCTAAATGATGATGAGGATGTATATAACATTTGTATATTTATATTTATGCGTTTGCATATTTATAATTTATATGCGTGTTAATAGTGATGTGGCATCTATTAATCATATAACTAACAAGATTATGAAACAGCTGTAAACAAATGAAAATCATCTATTCTCTCATGTCACTTATTTGTTGTATCTATGTGTGTGTGTGTGTGTGTGTGTGTGTTACATACATATAAGTAGGTGTGGAGCTGGCAGATAAATCCTTTACCAACTCTGCACAAAAATGCATAAGATTTCTTCCAGCTCCACTTTCGGAGTTCAAATCTCACCAATGTCTGAAGGGAATGGGGGAGAAAATGATGCTGGTGTAGCTAATGAACAACATTGTGAATCATACTGATTCCTGAGACACCATCATTTATCTACCTTTAGCCCACATTTTGCCATAGAGACACTGTACACCTGCATGTTGTAAGATTGGATTAAAAAGAGGTTGGCAACAGGAAGAGCATCTAGCCGTAAACTACAAGTTCAGAAAGTTTCATCCAGCTCATGCCAACATGAAAGAGTAGACATAAAAATGATGATGAGGGTGATGCTGGTGATGATGATAACGGTGGTGGTGGTGGTGATAGTAATAATGGAGATGATGGTGATGGTGACAATGATGATGATGATTGTGATGGCAACAGACATTAAAAATTTAATCACTAACAAGCCAACCTGCATTTACTCAGTTTGATAATGTCACCCATCACTATCCTGCATAGTCTTTTGAGAGGTGACATCTCATGTCTGTAAAGGGCTGGTTGATGTAAGTCTCAGCTGAACAGACTGCCAAATCATGCATATCTATGCTGGGCTGTCTTTGGAATGTATCACTAAACTGTTCTTGCTTTGATCTCAGCCTGAAAACAAGCAGGTATCTCCCTCTAATGACATCAGTGGTTACAATAAGACTGCCATAGAGTCTTTGTTTGGTACAAGGCTTTTTCCCATAACTGCCGATAACATGTGGGTGCACATGCTATTAAGAATAATATTAATACTACAGTGACATAGAAGAACCTCTTTCAATGACATGCAAATGAGAAAAATTAAATTAAATTAAGCTATGTCCTTCATCCACTACCCAAATGGTAAATAAGGGAGATGACTCTGGATTTGTTCCTGTCTTATTTTGATGTCATCAGCAAAACACGTAACCTTGCTGCAATCTGCCAAAGTGGTAAGTAGCAAACAATCCACTGCAATATTAGTCATGACCAAATTAAATATTTTATTCTATTTCAACTCTTCAAATGTTCTGAGCATTAAATATGCTGACATCTATTTAACTACTATTTATATTGTGGATAGCATCTCGTAATTATTTAATTTTTAAACAATTTCCTTTTCCTTTCTCTATGCCAATAAAAACGTACATTTCTGTCAGCTGACTCAGCGATTTGTCTGTTGCCAGTTCTGGTGAGTTTACTGCAAGTGAGAACTTATATTTCTGCTGATGAAGCTTAAAAAGCATAAACAACAACAACAACAAAACCTAACCCAGAAACTTATCCTGAGTTATTTTTCATATTTGTAGAAAATTGATGGTGGTGATGGTGGTGGTGGTAATGGTGGTGTCCCCCCTCCACACACACACACACACACAAAAGCCTATTAATCATCAACTAATTTTTTTTTCTTTCTCACTGCATATTTCGTTCTAATTTGGTTTTTTAATGCTCCACATCTTGGTTAATGAGATGTTAGATAACGGGTATTTAGAGATGTTTCAACAAGAATGGCTAGTATATATATATATATATATATATATATATACACACATACATACATACACACACGCACACGTATGTGTACCTGTACATATGTTTGCATCTTTCTACATGCATGCAAGTATCTGCTCACATGCATATACATACCTTGTTATTACATGCATGACTCCAAGCAAGTGTGTGCATCTGAGAGGAGAGAGAGAGAGAGAGAGAGAGAGAGAGAGAGATGTGACACACATACACGAGCGTAAGTTTATATGATTTTAAGCACACAAGCGCACACATGAATGGTCCCTATCATTTCTGCTACTTTACCATAAATACGTGAACAAGGTATGGTTATTAACAACATTAAGATGCCAATGCAGGAAGAATTCTGAGATTTGGTTGCTAAAAAAAGCAACTAAATCTTCTTCAAGCCATATTCTACAACCTAAAGAAATAAAAGAACCAAAGAGATTACCTATGTCTATAGAAAAGAAAGGGTCATCACTGCAGAAATTCACTTGGTCACAAGTCTGATCATTGAAGATTCACCAGGAACTAAACAACAAAAACAACAACAACAACAACATCACATGCTGTTATGTAAGAGAAGTTGGTGACAACGTTTTTTATAACTCTTGGTGCTGTTATCATTTTAATACTAACTTATCCAGGCTTGCATGTGCTGGACAAAATCCCTTGAGGTAGATTTCCTAAGGTTGGATGCCCTTCTTGATGCCTGCTCTCACCTGTTTCCAAGTAAGGAAATATTCTCCATGGCCAGACATGTTTTTTCACTGAAGATTGGAAATGAAGGATACAACTTGTACGATTGTATGACTTTTTTTTTTTTTTACACTTATCAAGTGATGTTGAGAAAAAGACATCAACACACACACACATATATACATGTGAAGGGCTTCTTTCACTTTATGTTTACCAAATCCACTCACGATATTTTGGTTAGATTAAGCAGAGGATTAATAGCATTAATTTCACTGGTCTCACAGAGCCTGTGAAGGCTACAAGCACTACTTCTTACTCCAGAACCAGTAACTGAAGAAAGTAAAAAAAAACAAAAAAGTGCAAGACGTTTTGTACAAGGTTAAAAATGACTATAGAAGTAGTACATTTCAAATTATGCTAGCATCACAGTTACTTTATATTTGTTAATAATGGTCATTGAAGAAGGTGAGCCTTGTATTTGTTATTGGAGGTGTCTTGCGTACTATAAGTAACAAGCTCATAGACTGAACTGAAAAGATAGCAGTAAATGTGAAGGTAGAACGTCTACAGAAAGCAGCATTGCTTGGAACTGCACAAATCTTCTGTGGACGTTTTGAAATCTAAATGAAGAATGTTACCTTAGCCCATCAGTTATGGACACCTGATACTTTGTCTCTCTCTCTCTCTCTCTCTCTCTCTCTCTCTCTCTCTCTCTCTCTCACACACACACACACACACACACACACACACACACTCCAGTAAGGCTGCTGTGTTAAAGAAAAATATGAAAGATTACTTTGGTTCAATGATAGAACATCTGTCATATTAGAATGTCTAACAAGATGCTGATGTCAAGTGTCAGGCAGCCGTTGACTTTTTTCCATTCAAAAGGGCTTTAACCCAAATATATGCATACTATTAAATAAAACCTTTATCTACTTTGAGCTTTCCTCACTGAAAATGATTTAATTCATGACTGTCAGTTTCTAAATTATGTTAAAAACAATTTATTCAAAAATAATAAAGGATTCAGATTTTGGTACAAGGCTAGCAATTTCAGGGAAGGGGCAAAGTTGATTAGATCAACTCCAATGCTCAACTGGTACTTATTTTATCAACCTCAAAAGAATGAAAGGCAAAGTTGACCTCAGTGGAATTATGTACATTATTTACATTTGATGGATATTTGTCCTCATCTTGTTTGTTGTTAACATAACGTTTCAGCTGGTGTATCCTCCAGCCTTCTTCAGGTGTCTTGGGGAAATTTCAAACCTGGGTTCTCATTCCTAAGGTATTTTTCGATGTTATTATTATTATTATTATTATTATTATTATTATTATTATTATTATTATTATTATTATTATTATTATTATTCAGGTCACTGCATGGAATCGAACTTGGAATCTTGGAGTTAGTAGCCCATGCTCTTAACCACTATGCCTGAATGATAATAATAATAATAATAATAATAATAATAATAATAACAACAACATTGAAAAATACCTTAGGAATGAGAACCCAGATTCGAAATTTCCCCAAGCCACCTGAAGAAGGCTGGAGGGTATATCAGCTGAAATGTTGTGTTAACAACAAACAAAATGAGAACAAATATCCGTAAATAATGTAAATAATGTATATAACTCTTCATCTCTTAAATAAAGAACTGTATTATCAGAATGTAAAGACAAACAAAATACCGCTAATAATTCTGGAAACTTACCGCCTTAACTTATTCAATAATAATAATAATAATTTCAAATTTTTGGCACAAGGCTAGCAATTTCTGGTGAGGGGTGCAAGTTGATTAGATTGTGATCAGTGCTCAACTGGCTTTTATTTTGCCAATCCTGAAAGGATGATAGGCAAAGTGGACCTTAGCAGAAGCAGAATTTGAGCTTGAAATATAATGATGGTCCAAATATTGCCAAGAATTCTACCCCAAGTGCTAATGATTCTGCCAGCTAGTTACCTTAATTTATTCCATGATAATAATGGTAACTATTACTAATTATTAATGATATCAGCAATTATTCTCAATTATTATTAATAATCATCAGCTTCACTTTCATCTGCATCGTGTGTGTGTGTGTGTGTGTGTGTGTGTGTATTTATATTTGTTGTTACAAATGTTATGGAGTTATTGAACTGAGAAACAGGTGCTACCTTGTATTTCACAGGTGACTGGCTGCTGTTGGTTGAAGAGCCTAACCTACTGAGCTATAGAAAATTCCACATGGAAGTCTCCCAACATCTTTAAATTACTTATGTTCAGGTCCAAATTTACAGTACAGACCAATCAACAAAGAACCAAAGAAAAGTAATAAATAAAAAATATATGTAAAAACAATCAAAATAAATAAATGAATGCTTATATCCTTTTATTCTTTTACTTGCTTCAGTCATTTGACTGCAGCCAAGCTGGAGCACTGCCTTTAGTTGAACAAATCGACCCCAGGACTTATTCTTTGTACGACTACTACTTATTCTATTGGTCACTTTTGCTGAATCGCTAAGTTACAGGGACGTAAACACACCAGCATTGGTTGCCAAGCGATGGTGGAGGAAAACACAGACATACAAATACATACATATATATATATACATACATATATATATATATATATATATATA
>NC_068996.1:9012431-9019312 GCF_001194135.2 Octopus bimaculoides | reverse complement strand
TTTTGAGACGCTGTTGGCATTTATGGTAGAATGGTTTATGATATGCAGACACATGATAAGTCAGGGAAGAGGAAGGTGGTGGGACTCTGCATTGTTGCTCTGCATGCTAATAACAATAGCCAAATCACCTACAACTCACAAAAAAAACAAAATGGTTCTGGTTGGAACGTCTTTTGCTATAAGGGTACTTGATGATAGATAACTTGGGGGTTAGACAAAGCAACAACAAAACTACTCCAATACACCATAGACCTAAAAACATAAACCCAAAACAAAAAAACTTCTACTTCATACCGAACGTAAGACTTTCCTACGTGTGAAGAGGAGACCATAATGCTGGTTGCAGTGATTCTAGAAGGCGGTAGAATGGATAAGGAAAAATTTAACCATTTAGCATTCAAATTATTTTGTCAAATGTGATGCTTATTTATTCTCAGTTTTGAATTAATCATGCATTATCTTGTAGCTTCAAGATTTCAATATGATTGAATATTTTCAGAATGACATTGTAGGATAAGTGTGAGATGCCAGATCCGACCAGTTTGAACATAAAACAGGTAGAATAATTGGGCCAGATATTGTTGGTTTTGAATGCTAAAGGGTTAAAGATAATTAGGAAAAACAAACTAACCAACTACACATATACACAAATGATCTGTGGGAGGGCCTTCTAACTGGCCATCATTCTACCTGCTCAAAATAGTAGTCACATCTTCCTCAAATCACCCCCTAAAAAAATAATAATAATTCTTTCTACTATAGGTGCAAGACCTGGAATTTGTGGGGAGGGGATAGCTAATCGCATCTACCCCAGTATTTCATTGGTACTAAATTTATCTTCCCTGAAAGGATGAAAGCCAAAGTCAATTGTCATGCAATAATAATAATAGCCCTTTCAACTAAAGGCACAAGACCTGAAATTTAAGGGTGAGAGTTAGTTGATTATATCAACCTCAGTATGTAACTAAAGGATTAAAGGCAAAGTCAACCTTGGCAGAATTTGAACTCAGAAGAAATGCTGCTAAGCATTTTACCCAGAGTGCTAACGATTCTGCCAGTTTGCCAAAGGTATATTAGACAAGAGAGAATATAAAGAGAGTGAAGGTGGAATCAGGGTTGGGGGTAACACTAAATCTCCTCTTACCTCCACTCTCAAGAAATCAAACCTTTTACAATCTATTTAAAAAATCAGACTTTGCCACTCTTGTTGGCTTGTACTTGCACTCATTCTAGGCAGTGATGTTCAAAGCAGTGGTAGCTTTTAGTTGGTGGTGGTTGTGACGGTGACGATTGTGGTAAAGGTAGTTGTAGAATGGATAAGAGAGAATAGAAGGACAGGAAAGGTATAGTGTTGGAAGGGGGGGATGGATTAAAAAAATAAATTAAATAAATAAATAAATAAATAAATAAACAGGGAACACCCAACCACCCATCCCTGCAAGAAGTAAGAAAAAAAAAATCCTTTTTTTTCACCACCTACTCAAAGTCTGACTTTATTAGGAGTGTGAATGAGAGAAGGGTCAGGCTATAACAACAACAACAACAACAACAACAACAACAATAATAATAATAATAATAATAATAATAATAATAATAATAATAATAATAATAATAATAATAACTGACAGCTGCCATGTGACATGTGATAGAAGTAATCATGTGATTACTAACTAATCCTATCAATGCAGCAGTACTGTTACCTGAATGTAACCCCTTCCCTGCCCCAGGGAAGTTATTGGCTATACCAGAGTTTATGTACTTTAAAGAGGCTGGGAGGGAGAAAGAAGAAGAGGGAAGTTGCTTTGTTTTGTTTTATTTTGGTGTTTTTTTTTTGTGTTTGCTTTGTTTTTGTCTTTTCTTTTAACTGAAATGAAATTAGTTGAAGTTAACAGAGAAAAATCATTATTGCCACTGACACTACTACTGCCATCATTAACAACAACAACAACAATACCAAACCATGGTGATGGTAGTTATTGTTCAGACCAACTAGCCCTGACTGAGCAGGACTAACCATGGCCCTCCCAACTTTTCCCAATATGCAAGGATTGTAGGACCAGATTTGTGCTTGTTTTTTAACAAGATGGCAAGGTGAGATTGAAAATAAATTTGGCTCATATTTAACTCTATGCCACAGTTTCTATGGAACTAAGATTGTTACAAGGATTTCCCCCTCTACTTCAGAATTCACCTAATTCCCTGTGTCTACTCTAAAATGACCATCATAATTATTGTTTAACATCTATCTTCCATGCTGGTATGGTTTGGATGGTTTCACAAGATCCAATGAGTCCAAGGACTGTATCATGTTCCAGTGTCTGCTCTGGCAGAGATTTTATAGCTGGATGCACTTCCTAACACCCCCAACCACTTTACAGTGTGCACTGGGGGCTTATCTCATATTACCAGCACAAACTAATAAAGCCACCATGCATCTTGCAAGCCTATGGAACCCAAGGAGTGGGGTGGCTTTATGTACCAGATAAGGATTAAGGTATGAGAGAAGGAATAGGGAAAGGCAGGTCCTTGTAGAGGAGCTTTATGGTTTCTCACATTCAGAAGAGAATGAAGAATGAATCAGTATATAGATATATGATTGGAATAGTCTGTAGGAAAGGGGCCATGCCATAGCCTCTACAGGCCCACCAAGAATGGAATGCTCAATAATGTTTTTTTTAAAACAGTTGCAAGTTGATGCCTGTAGGGGTTAAAAAAAAACATGTTTAGAGAGGGGATTAAAGAGGGTCAAAGCTCTTAGGAGATAGAATTGTGTGTAGTATTTAGTGTTTGGTCTGGAGGCCTAGAGATTACAAACACTAAATGGGTAACAAGAAGCACTGCTTCTTTCAAGTAACAAAAACCCAGTTTATGCCCTAGAACTGAATCTAAAGAAGACCTAACATGACATAGAATTAGAAGTTATTACCAATTTTGGCATTGTTATTTCTGTGGTTGCTATTGCCACTATCTTCCATACTGGAATAGGTAAGACGGAATCTGTGCAACAGTATTTCCATATAGATATGTTTTCATGACATAGTTCAGTCAACGTAACCCAGTCTTTCATAACTATCCTATCTTCTTTTATCATATTTGTGGTTTGGCTATGAACCATTTGAGGCAATATTCTATCTTTGATGCAAGCACATATTAAATACAAGCATCACCTATTCCATCCTCACCTCTCTCTCTTCCTCCATCCACGAAGAAACAGGCATTAGCCCCCAAAATATGTTTCTTTAATCCTGCAGACAGATGGAGATGTAATAAGTAAAGACATTCTTGTCCTAGTATTTTGCATGTTCTTATACACATACACAGAATCTGTAAATAAAACAAGAATTTCTAACATAGACATAAGACCAGAAATTTATGGTGGGTTGATGGGTGGGAGGGGGGAAGAAACAGTTTATTGTCTCACCTTATCATCCACCCAGCTACATTATTTTATTGACCCTGTGAAGATAAGATACAAAGTTGATCTTGATGAGAGATTTGAACTCAGAATGCAAAAGAACTAGAACAAATGCCACAAAGCACTTATCTGACACTCCAGAGATTCTGCCCGTCAACTGCCATTAGGGGAGAATTAAATAAACTTTGTGACATACAATCAACAAATTTCCTAACAAGATGGTGGTATCAGTAACTATTTGTTATTAATAATTTATAGATTTGAAGAAATGGTAAATTGGTAGAGTAACAAAATAAGCAGATTGTGATATTTACTTTTAACTCTTCTGATATCAACCACTTGAGACCATCCCTAGCTCTGTGATAGAAACCTCCTGTTTTAACCCATTACCTCCCATAATTCTATTAACTGGAATTTTTTTTATGAAACTTTGATTTCTAGCATAAAACAGCCTTAGAAACACGCTGGAATGATCAAAATAGCATTTTAAATAGAAATAAGCGAGATATTGGGTGAAAAATTAGCAAACTTCATTTGAATATCAGAGAACTATACCTAGTAGATATAGCAAAAAGGTTAGATATGTGTAAATATTGACAGATAATTACGAAATTTGTAATTTTTAAGTGATCTCATATGAGATCACTTGTAGGTAATGAGTTAAAGTGGATCGAAATGAAACCCTTCCATCAAAATTCATGTTAATTTATATTTCAAACAAAAGCTTAATAATGACAAAGTTCATCATCATCATCATCATCGTTTAACGTCCGCTTTCCATGCTAGCATGGGTTGGACGATTTGACTGAGGACTGGTGAAACCGGATGGCAACACCAGGCTCCAGTCTGATTTGGCAGAGTTATTCTACTAAATTCTTCCTTGTTTTAAAAATTGACTAAAATAAAGTTGGTGCATTTCAATAGAAACATAGTAACAAAAGGATTAACACGCTGTAAAGGTGGGTGGCTTACAGACAAGGCTAATTGAGTTGTGAGATCAATTCCTGGGTCAGGCAGTACACTTTCCTTTGGATAGGACACAACTCCAATCTACTCAAGTTGGTAACTTACAGCCTATTAACCCCAAATTTTGCAAATGCATGCTGACAGCCCTTCATGGCTTCAACGAGAATTTTACCGATTAAGTCTAAACCTTGCAAAGGTCAATTTTGTCTTTCATAATTTCAAATTGATGAAATAAAGAACAGTAAAATACTAAAATTGATTGGGTTAACTGCACCATACTCTACAAATCATTTATTGCAGCATCATGCTAGTACTAATAAACTAATAAATTAATAACTGTTTCTAATAATAGGCACAAAGCCTGAGATTTGACAGAAGGAGCAGGCATTAAATTGACCCCCACACCCCACCAGCGTTTGATTGGTTCTTTTATTTTATTGACCCTGAAAGGGTGAAAGGCAAGGTTGACTTTGGATGAATTTGAGCTCAGAATGAAAAAGTTCAGATGAAATGCTGCTAAGCATTCTGTTCAACATTCTGATAATTTTGCCAGCTCAATGCCTTTGATGAATTAATAACCAATTGTTTATGGTGGTGTACCTGTAGATTCACAAAGAATTGGCTGAGAGTGAAAAGAGTAATAAATAGTTCAAGACAATAAGCAAAATAGCAGGCAGACACAAGCAGTTTTCCTGGTACAGCCTGCAAAACCCTCATTAGCATTCTCATGGAAGATGGAGGTACAATGACTTCTCATAAACTCAGAACATGGATGATAAAACTGGATTGTGTGGTGTAGTTTGTATCATGCCTACCAAAAGTGCAAGTTATAGATGATCATTGATAATTGATAGATGATCATGATGGTGGTGGTGGTGGTGGCAGCACTGTCTTAAGGTTTAGGCACACTGGGCCTCACAGGTCTAGGGCCCAATTCTGATTTATGTATGCTGTGACTAACTGTCAAATATATAGGGCCCAGTTCAGAAGCCTCACAGATCTAGGAGCCCAATTCTGATTTATTAAAGGGCCTAGTGCCTTGATTTGCTTCAAGATCTATAACACTGCTAAGAAAGCCCTGGGTGGTGATAGTGATAACAATAAAAATAAAGCAAATTTTCTGATAACTAGGACACAGGTATGACCATACAGCTAAAAACTTTGCTTCACAATTTCAAGACCATGTATTTGGTACCCAACACTCGATGGAATCTTGAGCAAGCTTCATTTAACATAGCTCAGGGTCAGACAAAGCCTTGGAAATAAAATTGGATCAGCAGAAATTATGTGAAAGACATCCAGGTGGACTTCACCTGCAATTCAAAGGACCAGCAGTGTCACATTGTGTCACTCTGATTCTGAATGAGAATTACATTAAAAGTACAAGTATCTGTGGAATATGCAGCCACTTAATGTATCAATTTAATGAGCAAGTAGTTCAGATGATTGAAAAACAGGAATAGGGAATACTTGTAGTTGACACTGGCAGAGGACCCATTTATACAACATTGATGTACTGGTTCTCCATAGACATATCCACTGTCATTTCTGCTAATAATGTATTGTCCTTGACAATAAAGAATTACTGTGACAATTGGTGACCATAATATGAATGTAAAATCATGTTGCTGGCTCCTAATATCAATCATACAAACGTCTATAACATAACATTTACCAAAGCTGATTAACAACAATCATGATAATTGTTGTTGGTATTTATTCTTTTATCCTTTTTGGTCCAGAATTTAACATTACAAATAGTCAGAAAAATTAACAGAACTGACTGATAAAAAACCAAGTTGAATGTATTTCAGTTTTTTGCTTCATTTGTCTACCACTATGAGTTCAAATCCTGCATGGGTGAGAATTAAATTTACTCCTTCATTTATAATGAGAAAATGGTTTGTTAGATAAGCACCGGCATTGTCTTGGTATTGATCCAATTGTTTTAGATCCACATCACTACAAAACTTGGTGCCGTATCTGGTTAGCACGAACCTTTAGATGACTATTTCAGAACTGAAGCCAATATAATACGACGGTAGATTATACAGATGAGGTGATATGTTCATAAATAGAACAACAACCAGTTTAAAAATTTTAAATGTAGATAATAACTAAGCAAGCATTCATAACTTTCATTTCCTTTTTATAAAATTTCATTGTCTTGTCAAATTAAATTTCAAAATTTGACCTGATGCATCAAAATAATTTTAGGAAAAAGACAAAAAAAAATAGAAAGAAAAACAAAAAAAAAAATGTAGAAAATGTCTTCAAGACAGCTCTTTTATTATCCAACAACAAACTAAGCAGTTCAACTGACGCAATAACTGTCTATTTTATCAAACTTGTCATCTATAAAACATCACATTAAGTTACTTCCACAAAACAACACATTCGTACCAATATTTCTCCACCACCAACAGTCGACCTAACATACAAATAAGATTCATTCACACACCACATATTTGAGAGAGAGAGAGAGAGAGAGAGAGAGAGA
>NC_068996.1:9009203-9012384 GCF_001194135.2 Octopus bimaculoides | reverse complement strand
GAGAGAGAGAGAAAGAGAGAGAGAGAGAGAGAGAGAGAGAGAGAGAGAAAGAGAGAGAGAGAGCAGTGGGGAGTGGGAATGAGAGAGAAATATGCATACTCACAAACACACTTGTACGTATACTTTGGCTTTCGTACCTCCAGGGTCGATAAAATAAGTTAAATCGAATAACTGGGGTTGATTTAATCAACTACAAATGCTGCTTAGCTTCATGTTGATCTTAGATATCATTCCTCTTTTAGTTGTTTCATTTAACATTTTAGTCTGGAGAAAGGACCTGTGCCCAAGGCCTTCACAGATGCTGCAACACTGATGATATCAATGCAGTTGGTGTTATCAAAATACATAACATTAGGGTTGTTGAGGGCATGACAACCACTCCAATGCTGGTGCCAGGATAAAATGCACTCAGTAACACTCTGAGAAGTTGTTAGTGGGATAGGAAGGGTATCCAGCAGTAGGGACAGAAACAAGGTCAAACTGGAATCAGATGAGTGAGATATGGTCCACTAATCTGATTGAGAAGATAGCAACTCTGAATAAGAATTAACTTATCACAGATCAAGTTAGTTCTCTCTTCCATGGAAGATGGACATAAAACGACAAAGATGGTGGTGGTGATAATGTTGATAATACATTTCAGCTAGTTATATAAAAGCATAAAATTACCAATTCCAATACATTCAATGATACTCGTGAAAAGAATGCAAAAAGCCACAAATAAAGAAACACAGAATACTGCCCAATAGAAATAGCTATGAACATTGTGAAGAAAATAGGGAAAATTATAAATTTGAGGAAACTAGTAAAGGAAAGGGAAGAGAAGAGAGAGAGAGAGAGAGAGAGCAGAAAAATGAGGACTGAAATTTCAAAACTAACATCCTTAATTTGACCAAAAAGCATATTTTGTTTTACAAATTTCATTATCTGTATTTTCTCTATGATATCCGTTGGAAACCATAACTTATTGGAAATCATAGTTTAGGGTGAATATGTGAGTATAAATGTATGTATAGATATGCAAATATTGCATTCATACACATGCATACACACACACACATGTGCACACTGTAGTGTTGTGATTACTGTCTGATACAAATCTTGAGTTTTGGAAGTATCACCAATCAATGATATGCATGAAACTCCGAGTAATAACAGACAGTAATTTCAGCACTAAGATATGTATATAATTACACTCAGCATCCGTATTGAGTACGTTTCTATCTTACTTGTAAACTCAAACATGTACACAGAGTAACACCTCTGGTACCATGAGAAAAAATTGCACCTGTTACACATTAAAGGGTCGGTGTTGGAAATGGCATTTAGCCATGCAATTCATGCTAAGGTGTGGTCCTCCATGTCCCCTTTTGAATGTTGGGTGCCAGTTTCATTTTGGGTGGCCTCTCCATCTCTTTCTATACGTTTTCCACTGAAGGACTCAGTTGGTAAGTCTTTCATGTAGGAGTCACATTACAGAACCCAGCCAACTCACCATTTGTTCACTAAGTCACACACACATACATACAAAATATATATATATATATAATGTATGGATGAGGACAGCTGTTTAAATGTGGAGGGAACCTGTGAAAGGGGTAGACCCAGGAAGACATTCAATTTTGTTTATATACCTCGAGCTGCTTCTAATTCATATTTTCATATTTTAATATACATATCTATATATATTATATTATATGATTTTTGTTCAATTTTCAGTGTAAAATCCATAAAAAAATATTGAATAAATCCTGTGTTAGGTGTGTATAGAATTTGATATATTCCATTAATGTCTACACTAAAAAAAAGATAAACACAAAAAAATGTTGAGCTATGATTTCAATCAAATAACACACCTTCACATAGTTTTTACTCAGCAAATTCACTGAGTAATCCTCATTCCTATAGATCATTGTATCTGGTACAATGTACTCAAATTTCCTTTTGAACTTTACATAGTCAGTCCAGTACCCTGTATATAAATGTCTTGTTCATCACTAAAATTTACATGAATATACAAGCATATATTCATGGATGTGTAGGAACAGAGAAACAAGCAGTAATAAGAGATGCATAGCTACAAATCCTTAGGAAAAAAAAAAAAGATGGTATTGTAATAACTACAATATGCGGGAATCTCATTGGGGGAACCCCAGTTTAGAAATTGCAGCTAATTATACATGAAATTATAACTTAGTGTTTCTAAATGGGGTGCGGGCTGTGGTTGTGCAGTAATAAGTTTGCTTTGCAACCACATGGTTACAGGTTCAGTCCCACTGCATGGTACCTTGGGCAAGTGTCTTCAACTGCAGTATCAGGATGACCAATTGTGCATGCATTGAAAGAGAGAGAGAGAGAGTTGAACAGACACAAATGCGTAAATATGTGCTGATTGGAAAAGTAAATGGATTTGGCAAACAAAAACCAAAAAAAAGCATATGTGTGTGTGAGAGTCTCCCACCACTACTTGGCAACTGGTGTTGGAGTGTTTTTGTCACAGTAACTTAGTGGTTCAATAAAAGAAACTGACAGAATAAGTGCCAGGCTTAAAAAAAAAGAAGGAAGCATTGGGTTGATTCGTTTGAGTAAAAGTTTTCAAGGTGGTGTCCCAGCATAGCCACATACTAATATTAATGAAATAAGAGAAAAGATAATCTAATAGCAGTGGATGGACTGAATTTTTGGTGGGGTTGGCCAAAATGCCTTGTAGTATGTGTTCCAGCTCTTTGCATTTTCACAGCAATGCCTGCAACCACATATGTGCCAATCTGTATTGGCCCAAAAATAACAGACCTTCACGGAGATAGTCAACTGCTCGTGATTCATAAAAATAAAAACCTTGTCCATATCTATATATGTGGGTAGATGTAAAGTCATGTGACCTATGGATATCCCTATGTGAAGTATTGCAAACGGCATACGTATTTTGACAAAGTCCCCTGTGACTGGAAACTCACAAGTTTGTTCTGAAGGAAACTAATTAAATTTTATTATTGGTTAATTTTTATCATTATTATTTCTTAAAATTTTTTTTTTGTGACATCTTCATATCTGATTTGACATTTTTTTTTTTTTTAAAAAAAAAGACACCTAATTCAAATTAAAAAAAAAATTTTTTAATATTTTTCTGTAAATCAGTCTGCAAGTGTCGACGACAAGGTGTGAACAAGTTATCTTCAGG
>NC_068996.1:9006754-9009014 GCF_001194135.2 Octopus bimaculoides | reverse complement strand
CACTTTAAATTATTATTTCATATAACTTTCACTATTTAGTTTTCGAGAGGAATAATAATTTTCATTCAATAAAATTATTGAAGACCAATGAAAAATTTATTTCCAAAAAAAAATTTATTTTAGAAATAAAATTACATTTTATTTTTTAAACTCTTAATTAGACACTCTAATAAGTTTACTTGTGTTTTCATTTAGTCACACAGTTTACATGTAAACACACACACTGATTAACTCTGTCCTAAGCCACTGACAACAACATTACTGTTGATTTTACATGTGTCATATTCCTGGCAATAACAATACTATTTACATAATATTTTGAGTACTGTGTCTTTGGATACACTCTACCATATTCATGACAATAACATCTGTTAAATGAACAGTGTAATGGTGATGTGGTGGTGATTGTAGTAGTAGTTAGTAGTAGTGTGGTGGTGGTAATAGTAGTGGTGGTGGTGGTGTCACATGCTAAAGACTTTGGATTCACTAGTACTACATTCCTGACAATAACATCTGTTAAATCAATTTCCCTCTAAGGATTTTATTATTTAGCTGATCACTGAGGTTGATGCAATCAACTTACTCCTCCCACCAAATTGCTGGTTGTGCTAAAGTTTGAAACCATTATTATTATTGTTATTATTAACATGGTGAGCTGGCAGAATTGTTAGCACACTGGATAAAATGCTCAGCAACATTTCATCTACCTGTACGTTCTGAGTTCAAATTCCACAGAGGTCGACATTGCCTTTCATCCTTTCAGGGTTGATAAATACCAGTGAAATTGGCCTTGTGCCTTCTGTAGAATGGATTATTATTATTATTATTATTATTGAGTGAGAGAGCAGTGCATGCCATACCCATCATGGCTACCCGTCTGATAAGGGTACACCAGGCACATGCATCACAACCATATGTGCACGACATGAAGATCTCATATTAAGATAAACAGCGCATGACCTCGCAGGTGGGGCCCAGTTAGAATTTCCTTCAGGTCGAGTAGCCCATCCCACTCAAAAGGTCCCTGAATAAGTTTTGTTTAAGGATGTTGAGCAAAACACCCATGTTTCCAAAGGTGAATTATCCAAACCCCAAAGAATTCCTCTCAACACATGGCTATGATGCTCCCCCACTACTTCTGCTCATGATCAGAGATGCACATATCATCAGCCACCAAGGGATATGCTCAACTGGTTACGGTCAAACAACTAACAAGCAAATCTGTGGTATTGAGCAGAATATTTGCTGTAGCCCATCTTTTATACTAAGACAAAACAATGTACATGATAACACTTCCAATCAATTAAGATCAGAAGCCATGACAGCCACTGCCTGGTACTGCATCAGGGCATGTATTATTATTATTATTACTATTACTATTACTATTATTATTATTATCATCATTGTGAGTGGATTTGGGAGACAGAAACTGAAAGAAGCCCATCATATATATGTGTGTGTGTCTGTGCTTGACAATTGATGCTGCTGTGTTTATGTCTCCGTAACTTAGCAGATCACCAAAAAGGACCAATAGAATAAGTACTCGGCTTATAAAAGAATAAGTTCTGGGGTCGATTTCTTGAACTAAAACCCTTTAAGGCGGTGGTGAAGCATGGCCACAGTCAAATAACTGAAACAAGTAAAAGTGAATAAATAAGAATTAACATTTGATAAAATAATCTGAATGCTGAAGGGTTAAGTGAGAGAATGATGATGGTGGCGTTTCTCCTGACCCCCAATGAGCCAACCAATGCACAAAATATTCAGTTCTGAGTCAGAGGCCTAGATGACTCAGTGTTGAGGTGAAAGGCACCAGGCACTCTTTAGCAGACAGACAAAGAACATTCCAAGAGAGAAATGACCTGTAAAGAAAAACTGTTGATGGCGCAGGAGTGGCTGTGTGGTAAGTAGCTTGCTTACCAGCCACATGGTTCCGGGTTCAGTCCCACTGCGTGGCACCTTGGGCAAGTGTTTTCTACTATAGCCTCAGGCCGACCAAAGCCTTATGAGTGGATTTGGTAGACGGAAACTGAAAGAAGCCCGTCATATATATGTATATATATATATGTATGTGTGTCTGTGTTTGTCCCCCCACCATCGCTTGACAACCGATGCTGGTGTGTTTACGTCCGCGTAATTTAGCGGTTCGGCAAAAAGAGACCGATAGAATAAGTACTAGGCTTACAAAGAATAAGTCCTGGGGTCGATTTTCTCGACTAAAGGCGGTGCTCCAGCATGGCCGCAGTCAAATGACTGAAAC
>NC_068996.1:9000274-9006462 GCF_001194135.2 Octopus bimaculoides | reverse complement strand
CCTGTCTTTTTCCAGATAATGTATGTAGGATTGCAAAATCTAATTCAACCAACCATTTCATTTATTTATTTCATTTTATTTTATTTTGAAGCAGTAGGGTGTGGTTTGAAGATTTCTTTGTTATTTCTAGTGGCTTGTGTGGACCATGCATGCACTCTTTGTAGTTGGTTCTAAGCAGCTGTAGGTGTCATGCTTGGATCAAATTCTTTAGGGAAACGATACAATTGAGTGTGTGTGAGGAAAGAGGAAGTGTGTGTGTGTGTGTGTGTGTGTGAAGAGAAAGTTTAGAAGTTGAAGAAATGAGAGAAACTGCAAATGAAGAGAATAAGAAAGAAAAGCAGGATAAGAGGTTATCCATACAGTGTGTGTGTGTGTGTGAGAGAGAGAGAGAGAGAATGATAATAGGTACAGAGATAGGTACGAAAAGTAGATAAAGAGAAAGATAGATAGATAGATAGATGTGTGGATGGATGGATGGATGGATGGATAGATAGAAAGATAGATAGATAGATAGATAGACAGAGAAGGAAGTATACAAGTGGTGAATTATGGCGGGGGGGAGTACAATAATAGGTGCAAATAGAAAGAATGAAGAAAATGATGAAAGAGAGAGAGAGAGAGAGATGGTGGGGAGAGAAAGAAAAGTTAGGTATTTCTGTGGTGGTAAACACTAAGAGCAGAGCTGTCTTTGTAATAAAGTGGATATCTAAATATCTACGGTAACACTTCTAAGAATCATGACAGTGTGGTGATTTTAACAACAAAGACAAATTATAGCGAGGTTAGTCAGTAAACTAGGAATGTCTCTTGCAACATAAGACTTTGTTTTTTTCTCATTCTCCTGATATGAATTAACACACACACACACACACACACACACACACACACAGAGTCATATGCATGCCACGTCTTACCATGGTGCTATCTAGATATTCATACATCCATATATATACCCATACACATATATACATGTGTGTGTGAGTGTGTGCGTCTGCATACCTGCCATATACTCATATGTCAATGTACACTCCCACATGTGAGGGTGTACATGTATATATATATATATATCTACATACATGTATATCCTCACACACATATATATGCATACACACACACTTATACATACATACATATCCATACACACACAAACACACACATTTATGAATGCCTCATACATGTACAATCACACACTCACATGCATTCTCCACAAACATTCATATCTACATGTATTCACATATACACGTACACATACTTCCATGCATACTCACACATGCTTCCATAACTAATCACACACGCATACCTGCATGTGCATGTGCACATATATACTCTGCCACACACATACACAAGACATACAAAAGACATACCAGAACCGGAATGTTAGAAATAAAGAATTAAATAAGAAATAACTGAAAAATGAGGAACACTGACGGAACATTCCAGCAAAAACAGTGCAAATATAACAGACAAATGTCGTTCTTCAGTCAAAGAACAATATCATGTCTCTTGTGTTTGCACCAGGTTATTGTTTTTGCTGGAATATCCCCCACCAAAATGGCCATAAATTTTCTTTTCTATTCTACTATCCATCAGAGACACACTGGGATATGTAACAACAGATTTACATAAAAAGACTAGAAAATGTTGGGGCTTTACCATGAAAGAACAAAACAAGTTTAATCTCAATCTCTAAAACTGATGCAATTGATAAATGAACGGTACAGTAAAGATTAGTGGAAAAACGAAAGTTCCCAAAACACTCCATTTGAGCTTTATCAAGAACTAACTTCAAAGCTGCACTCCATGCAGACTTTTAAGCTAGTTCCTGCGGTGGGCTAATTGGGACTGTAGCCCAAAACTAAAGAGAGCTAACTAGCATGACTATAATACATCTATAATGACTAAAATACCAGTGCTCTTTGATCAGAGGTTAAGGATGGATGAGAATTAATTCTGTAATGCAATCATTCTATTGTTCCAGTCCCAAGTCAAATTCCAACCGTTGGCAAATTTGTCCCAAAGTTCTTATCTTGATGTGAAAGTAACGAAGCAAATGTCATTTATCTCCCCCTTGATCTCTAATATCATCTGACAAACGCCAACCAAAATAGTGTGAATTGGTCAAGCTTTACCTGCTGGACATAGCAACCAAAATGCTTTTAAATCAGATCTGAATGCTGGATGTTCAAAATCCAAATGAAAGGCAGATTTCAATCCCAAGTTTATCCTGATTACAAAAAGATATAATCTGTCTATGTAGACTGAGATACCGGGGTCCCAGATGGACAGAATTTCACTTTTATTATCATAGATGAACCCATACATGCAATGAAGCATGTACTAAATAACACACATACATACACACACATACTAATTGTACACACAGGAGCATATAGGTGCAGGTGGTGGCTGTGTGGGTAACTAGTTCACTTTGCAACTCTGTGGTTCTGGGTAGAGTCCAACTGCATGGCACTTTTGGTAAGTGTCTTCTACTACAGCCTCTGGCTAATCAATGTTATGGGAGTGAATTTGGTAGCTAAAAACTATGAGGAAGCATATCATTCATATATATATATATATATATATATATATATATACATAGTTCTTTTTATTAAAGCTACAAATATGTCACAGAAAGCTGTGACTCAGAGTTCCAAGTTCCCGTTTGTTGGACAGTTGTGATCAAGACTTGATCACAACTATCTGACAAACAGGAATGTGAAACTCTGAGTCACAGATTCTTGTGATGTCTTTGCAGTTTTAATAAAGAGACATAGCAAGGGCATCCAGCTGTAGAAACTCTGCCACGTCTGATTGGAGCCTGGTGTTGCCATCCGGTTTCACCAGTCCTCAGTCAAATCGTCCAACCCATGCTAGCATGGAAGGCGGACGTTAAACGATGATGATGATGATGATGATGATTACTCTATTACCTTCAGTATTCGAGTACTAGTTTTTTACTTTGTTTTGCATTTATGTGCTTATTCGTGTGTGTGTATATACATATCATCATCATCGTTTAATGTCCGCCTTCCATGCTGGCATAGGTGGAACGGTGTGTGTGTGTGTGTGTGTGTGTGTGTATATATATATATATATATATACGTATATATATATATATGTATATATATATATATATATATATAGATAGATAGATAGATAGATGGATGGATGGATATCTTGAAGAAGAAAAAGAAAAGGGAAAAAAAGGAAAGCTTCTGTCAATGTAGAATGTTTCACGAAACCGTTATATTTCAGCGAAAAGGCCAATCCTCAGAAGAAAAATAGTCTGGGAAATGTCTAGTCATACAGGTTCTGTTAAACTATTCAAATTCCTCAGTGTTATGTTAGCAGTTGTAGTCACTCTCCAAATGTAAACTCTCCAAGTGTAGGCTACTATATATATATATATATATATATGTAGGCTACTATATATATATATATATATATATATATATATGCAGCTGTATGTATCTTTGTTTGTCTTCAACCACTGCATCACAACCAGTGCTGATTTTATGACCCATAACTGAGCAGTTCAGCAACAGAGATCTATGGAATAAGTGCTAGACTTTAAATCAATTCATTAGACTAAAACTCTTCAACGTAGCGCTCCAGCATGACCACAGCCCAATGATTGAAACGTGTAGAAGATACACATAAAAATTAATCACACAACCCATGTAGCTAAACAACATGCACATTCATCTTATGAGTGTAAGTACAGCCAGGGAGTATGACTAGGGTAAATGGCACCCAGCACAAGCATCAAAATTGCATACAAACTCCCTCACCCTCACCCAAGCAGTGGGGTCAGTGCATGCATTTTGTGAGGTCAAGTAAGAACACGTATTCTGTCTTGTGGCATGGCTGGCAATAAGCAAAACAAACCATGCCTGAAAAGGTTTAAAAAATTTTTTCTAATGGCTTAATTAGAGCATGTACCCTGCTTGCCCTACCCTAGCTATGCCCCTGAGTACAGCCATACATGCATATATACACACACACACATTTACTTAAGGTTGGCTTGAATTCTGCAAAGAACTTTAAGTCCCCCCAAGGAATTTCCAATAAATATCAAGTTACTGACACTGATAACATTCACAAACACACAAAAAATAGCTACACATACACACACATTTCTCAATTTTCTTTGTGCATACAGTTGAGGAGATTATTTTTCAAATACACCAATGGTACCTCAAAGATGGCCACTGCTGGTATCTTAAAGACTACCTGTACCTCCACTGTTGTTACCATGACTACAATTATAGCTGCTGCCAATGATCTCCATCACTTCAGCATGACTACTTCTATACTATTTTCGCCATGACTGTCAAGGAATCTCTCTACATGGTCACTTAATCTGTAGAAATAGCAACCAAGACTTCTGAAAATCATGCTCCTCCAACATTATCACCATCATTTTAATGTTCACATTTCCATACTCAGATGAGTTACATGGAATTCACTGGAGAGGATTTCCTACTACCGGATGCCCTTCCTGTTGCCAGCCCTCACCTATCTCCAAGTAAGGTGATATTTCCTCATGGCCAGACATGTTTTGATGGAAGAATGAAAACACAGGACAACCTTGCATGATGGTGACATCCATTTACAGCAATCACATGAAGTCAAAATAAAAAGACAATAACACACACACGCAATCTTTTATTCTCTTGTTCTTTCACTGGTTTCAGTCATTTGACTGCGGCCATGCCGGAGCACTGCCTTTAGATGAGCAAATCGATCCCAGGACTTATTCTTTAGAAGCCTAGTACTTATTCTATTGGTCTCTTTTGCCAAATCGCTAAGCTACGGGGATGTAAAACACACCAACATCGGTTGTCAAGCGATGTTGGGGGACAAACAGAGACACACACACATACATGCATATATATATATATATATACATACTGTTGTGTGTAGGGAGAGTCATTCTCTTTTGGTGCCTTATAATTCAACACACTCTGTAAGCCTAGTACTTATTCTATCAGTCTTTTTTGCCAAACCGCTAAGTTATGGAAGACGTAAACACACCAGCATCAGTTGTCAAGCAATGTTGGGGGAGGGGGGACAAACACAGACACAGACACAGACACACACACACACACACATATATATATATATATATATGTATATATATATATATATATATATATACACATACATATGACAGGCTTCTTTCAGTTTCCGGCTACCAAATCCACTCACAAGGCTTTGGTTGGCCCGAGGCTATAGTAGAAGACACTCGCCCAAGGTGCCATGCAGTGGGACTGAACCCAGAACCATGTGGTTGGTAAGCAAGCTACTTACCACACAGCCACTCCTGCGTCTATGTTGAATAATGATGACAAAAAATAGAATATGTTTCGTTGAGGACTAATATGACTAACAACATGCCTGTTACTTCCACATTTGACTTTTAAGACCAAATCCACTCCCATAATTTCCAAAATTTCAGCTTGCACTTGTTACAGTTAACTCCCCTTTCTCTTATTTTTATTCTTTTTTTTCTAAATATTCTTAGCTTTTAAATTTCTTTAAAACACCAGTGCATAATATTTAAAGGACTACATTATCCTATATTATTGTTTTTTGAGAGAGAAATTTTACTTAATAATTGCAAAGATAATTTCAGCTAAAATCTTTTAACTCTTTACATAAGTGAGAGCCTGTAGTGTATACATCAGCCTTGTTTAGTACATTCCATCACACTATACAAAAATGAAATGAAGTTATCAAGGAAGCCTCGACATAGCCACTTGACCTATTAGAAACAACAGCAAAAATTTCTTTCAAAACATGATAAAAGAAGGACACCCTAGATATTGTTACCCTTCATATGCTATACCTTGGCACTCCCTCTACCCATCCACCTCCATCAAAAATATATATATATATTTAAAAATTTAATAATGAGGGTAGAAATTGATATTACTCAATTAAAACCAGTGGTCTAGCATATTTAAAAAATCCAAAGATTAAAATTATATTACATACAAAAATAAGAGGAATGACCACCAAAAGTGGACTCCTATATGCTAGAAATAGATGCTAAATCACCTAACCACGAAGAGTATGTTCTCAAGAACATACGCTGTCTTGCTGGAATTTTTTTCTTGAGAACATACTCTTCGTGGTTAGGTGATTTGGCATCTATTTCTAGCATATAGGAGTCCACTTTTGGT
>NC_068996.1:8998040-8999642 GCF_001194135.2 Octopus bimaculoides | reverse complement strand
AAAAAAAAACCTTCAAATTGACTGAAATGTAAAATTATGAAAGAATAATAAATTTATATTTAATTGGTACACAGTGGTGAAACCAGACATGAACAACGTTGTCAGATTTATGAAATCGTTGGGAAACGCAAAACTGGGTTTGGCACGTCGGAAGAGTTTAAATGACAATATGGGGAAAGGAAAAAAAAAATGCTGACAAACTAGATTCTGATAGATTCCAAAAGAAACTGAAGACAGCAACGAATCAAGATGGAGAGAGGAATTGGTTTAGATTTGGAGATTGCCACACCCTAAAAGAGTACAAAAACTACTCAACTACATTGGTGTTATTGGCAAAAAGACACACACAGTATAAGTCTGAAGATATAGCAAGCCTAATGGCAATTGGAAACCCCCAAAACTGGAAATTATGAAGTAAAATAACAAGGTAACCTTTTAGCAAACCATGGGGGGGGGGGAGCAACAGCTTTTTCTCATTGATTAATTGACTGATTAATCGATTGATTAATTGACTTATTGAACACTAAAGACATAGGGGTTGTGTGTATACCAGTGCCATAATAATGATGACAGTTTAAAAGAAATTATCTCATACTGGTATTTTAGACTTGCATCGACAAAACATGCATCTCATATATTTGAGAGAGAGACACGTATAGTAAGAATAATTAACATTTTTATTGAAAATACTTCGAAGGATTAGATTCAAGGGGAAATTTTTACATAAACCGTTTTAAAACCTTACTTAGTTTAAAATACACCATTTCGAGTGTGGCCATTGCCAGTACCACCTGACTGGCCCTCGTGCCGGTGGCACGTAAAAGCACCCACTACACTCTCGGAGTGGTTGGCATTAGGAAGGGCATCCAGCTGTAGAAACTCTGCCAGATCAGAGTGGAGCCTGGTGCAGCCCATCTGGTTCACCAGTCCTCAGTCAAATCGTCCAACCCATGCTAGCATGGAAAGCAGACGTTAAACAATGATGATGATGATATATATTGTAGTTCAAAGTTAAGTTATATGACAAATGACTGGTACTTGAAATCCATGTGTATTCTCATTTGTGTTATTGTAATCATTTGGATTCACGTCTCATGGGCAGCCTTTAATCCAAAATGTTTTTAATCCAAAATTTACATGCTATTATTTATAACTATATCTCTTTGGAGTTCTACAAATAAAAATGAAATACAAATATACACACACATACACACGTGTGCGTGTGTCTGTGTGATTTCTTTTGGAACAGAAAACATAGAAAATAAATGGGGAAAAAAAACAAAAAAATTTTAAACATTTCTGACATGAGATATTTCCATTTAATTTTGATTTTCAGCATTCAATGAGTGAATATGTATGCACAATATGCATTTATGTATGACTACATGTATGTGAGTGGGTATGTTTGAATATGTATGCATGCATCAACGTGTGTCTAGGAGTGTATTAGTGTGTGTGTATGTATTTCATTGAGAATAGATATTTCTTGAAAACACCAGAACTGAAGGAGGAGAATTTTCAAATAATCTATGACATATGTATGCATGTATGCTTGTGCTAGTGTGTGTGTGTGTGTGTGTGTGTGTGTGTGTGTGTGTGTGT
>NC_068996.1:8988666-8998030 GCF_001194135.2 Octopus bimaculoides | reverse complement strand
GTGTGTGTGTGTGTGTGTGTGTGTGTGTGTGTGTGTGTATTTGAATGAACTTTTCTTTCTTCCTGCTTCTTTTTCATTCTTCCCTTGCTCTCTCCCTCTTTTGTCATCCCTCCCTCTATAGTACTTATTCCTATCAGTCTTCACTCCACCTTCATTCCACCTTCACTCCAATGCCTTTTGGCATTGTCATCCCTGATGCTACCACCCTTTTCTCTGCATCCTACTATTAGACTTTAGTAGAGAGAAAAGAAATAAATATGTGTGTGTGCACATGGCCTAATGGTTAAGGTGCTGTGCTCACAACTACTAGATTGTAGGTTCAATTCCAGACTGGGTGGTGCATTGTGTTCTTGAGCAAAGCGCTTCATTTCACGTTGATCTACAATCATTTCAACATCTGACATGTGGCACACTTGTAAAGCTGTGCAGGTAACGTTGATTTGATGGAAGGAAGAGCTAACATACAGCACAAACATTTGACTCATTATAAACAAATCATTTGCGTAAGTCGTTCAGCAAGAAACTCAACACTCATACATCACCTTTGACA
Source organism: Octopus bimaculoides (assembly GCF_001194135.2). Lineage (NCBI taxonomy): Eukaryota > Metazoa > Mollusca > Cephalopoda > Octopoda > Octopodidae > Octopus > Octopus bimaculoides. Next base: position 8,997,480 of record NC_068996.1, on the reverse strand, counting down.
TGATAGACTCCATCGTAATATACACACATACATAATTTAGTTATACAGATTCATTAGAATCTAGGCACATCAACACATAGTATACCAGAAATGGCTGGATACAATAACAGAGATCATAGTGGGGTAAACAACACTGAAGACATCCAAGTGTTGGTAGGAGACTGTAGAAATGCAAGTAGCAAATCCAATTTAAACCACAGATCTAAATCTGAGGTTGGTCTTAGTTGTGGGATACGTATAAAAAGTAAATACAAATGGCATTTCAAGTTTACAACAGCTGTTTCAGTAGAATTTTATTAACGCATTCATGAATGAGTTAATAAAATTTTAATGAAACAACTGTCATGAATTTTAAAAGCCATTTGTGCTGACTTTTTACATACATATTACAAACACACACAAACACAAAATAAAGTATATTATAATAGATATACATACACACACGTATATATATTAGGTGCAGGAGTGGCTGTATGGTAAGTAGCTTGTTTACCAGCCACATGGTTCCAGGTTCATTCCCACTTTGTGGCACCTTGGGCAAGTGTCTTCTACTATAGCCTAGGGCCGACCAATGCCTTGTGAGTGGATTTGGTAGACAGAAACTAAAAGAAGCGTGTCGTATATACATATATATATATATATATATACATATATATATATATAATATGTATGTGTGTGTGTGTACATGTTTGCATGTCTGTGTTTGTCCCCCCAACATCGCTTGACAACCGATGCTGGTATGTTTACGTCCCCGTAACTTAGTGGTTCGGCAAAAGAGACCGATAGAATAAGTACTAGGCTTACAAAGAATAAGTCCTGGGGTCGATTTGTTCGACTAAAGGCGGTGCTCCAGCATGGCCGCAGTCAAATGACTGAAACAAGTAAAAGAGTATATATGTATATACAAACATGCCAGGCTTCTGCATAGCTTGTCATCAAGTCTCATTCATAAGCATAAGACTAAAATAGAAAGACCCTGCCTCAGGTGTTTCATGTTAAGGTTGAACCTGGAACCAAGTGGCATATCAAAGCAACTTTTGAAATGGCTATAGAAGATTTTGTTCCAATTTTTTTTTTTTTTTTCAGAAATTGTGGTGTTAAAAATCAAAATCAAAATAAAATAATTTTAATCAGGAAGTCTTTCATTAGTCACCCTGTGACTAATTAACAATAAATTTTTACAATGATTCAGTCAGGATGAAAGCAGCAGACTTTACAATATTTAGCTTATTACTCTATAATGTATTTCATTCAGTTCTGAGTTTCCTGGTTTCAGTTTTGATTGCTGGCCATACTGCAGCAATGTCTACAGTGGTTTTAGTCAAGAATACTGATCCAAGTACTTTTGTATTGTTTAGATAAGTTCACCTTGTCCTTAGAGGGACATAACTCCCTTTGAGACCTGGACTAAGTAGCTCAAGGTATTTTTCTTTCAAACACTAGTTTATCAGTCATCCATCACAAACACACACACACACACACACACTTGTGCACATATTGTCTTCTGGAAAGTTTCTCTACTTTCAAATTCTACTCAGAAGACAATAATCAACCCAATGATACATTAACGAAATACGTCCAAGGAGAGGTTGTCACATAACAACCGAAACCAAAACCTCAGAGTTGTAACTTAACTACATACAGGAGTTACAGGCATGTTTTATTGATTATATTTTTGATTGTGTGACCTGACTCTAGCTTCAACCAACAGCAGTTTAGTCTTTGTAAAACAAGGACCAGAAATCTGTTTTAACACAGATTTTGCAAGTGTAGGAGTTGGCAACTGTCTTAACTAACCAAAGAGAAATATAAAGAATGTGTTTATACTTCACAAAGTACAGTCATAAGTGTGGAGGTGCAATGGCCCAGTGGTTAGGGCAGCGGACTCGTGGTCATAGGATTGCGGTTTTGATTCCCTGACCGGGCGTTGTGTTTATTGAGCGAAAACACCTTAAGTTCCATGAGGCTCCGGCAGGGGATGGTGGCGAACCCTGCTGTACTCTTTCACCACAACATTCTCTCACTCTTACTTCCTGCTTCTGTTGTGCCTGTAATTCAAAGGGTCAGCCTTGTCACACTGTGTCACGCTGAATATCCCCGAGAACTACGTTAAGGGTACGTGTCTGTGGAGTGCTCAGCCACTTGCACGTTAATTTCACGAGCAGGCTGTTCCGTTGATCGGATCAACTGGAACCCTCGACGTCGTAAGCGACGGAGTGCCAACAACAACAACAACAACAACAACAACAACAGTCATAAGCATCCATTTCCACCCTCACTTACCCCTCTTCCTTGTAATGGCATATATTAAACGGTTTCTATAGTATAGTAGTACATGACTAGTTGTTTTAATCTTGTGGAGGACACAGTTCTAAAACCTGTCCTTGACGGTACAGAGGTTAATGTTAGAATGAGAAAAAAAGAACAACAAAGGAATGGCATGTTGCACATAGGCAGACAAGCAGACAAATATATGAAGAAAGAAAGGGACGTAGACTGTGTCAGTGTATGCTTGTACACACATGTGTGTGAGTATGTTCTTTCAATAACTTCCCTTCCATTTGACACCTTCTTGATTATTTAATGTCTGTACAGATTAATCTTCAAAATCAGAGTACAGTTACATGTCTGCCATCCATTTATGTCACTTGTCTGTCTATAAAAGTGGAGCTAAATCCCTGGTACATATTGGGTAAATGTCTTTCTCTTGCCCATGGGAATATCAGAGCAAAGGTAGACCCTGGCCCTGACTAGTTTTTTTCTTTCTTTCTTTTTTGCCACTGGAAAGATTAGTCACTATTCATCAGGAAGTTCAGGTTACCAAAAGAAGAAAAAATAAACAGCTTTAAAAAGAAATGTATTTGTTTTAAATATACAAAATGACAACTGGTTGAGGCAGTATAACATCTGTTAACCGTTTTGGTACCAACCAGCCTGAAACTACCTCTCATTCTACAATACAAACTTCCTGTTTTTGAAATAATTACAACTTTTCATCAAAACTTCATGTCAACTTATGTTCCAAACAATATCTTAATATTGACAAAGTTATTTTTACCAAATTGTTCATTATTTTCAATATTAATCAAAACAGTGTATTTGAAAAGAAATATTACAACAAAAGGGTTAATTTTCTGGGACACAAACAACCCGGAGAAATGTCCAAGATCGGTACTTCTTATAGGAAGTGAACAAGTGAGGATTGAAAGGGCAAAGGAAAAATTGTTTAGCTCGTTTGACGCCAATCTTCCTGAAACTGTACTTATGTTGTATGATACAAATTTACTGGTTTAAAGTGATCTAAATTAAAACTTGCCATCAAAACTTCAAATGATTTTTGTTTTGAAAACACCAACTTAATTATGACAAATTTATTTCACTAAATTCTTCATTATTTTCAAAATTAATTTGAAAAAATATTTTTTAAAAAAAGTGTTTCAACAGAAATATGGTAAGAAAATGATCAAAATAAATAAGATGGTGTTAAGCTTAAGAAAAGCCATCCAACGCCATGTTGAAGAAAGAATCATATGGATGCAAATAGTATTTGGTTTTTTCATTGATAAAGAGAGTAAAAAATTTCACTCATCTGTGTGTGTGTGTGTGTGTGTGTGTGTGTGTGTGTGTGTGTGTGTGTGTGTGTGCACGTAAGTGTTTGTGTATTATGGGCAAAGGTGTAGTTATTTGTCAGTTTCAGACCCTCTGGTTCAAACTGAAGTATGAATGGAATGCTGTGTACAATCTTGTTTGGAGTTCTAGTTCTGCTGAAGTCATTCCATTTCAACTTTTACAACTTCCTGGATTGATAAAAATGCACGTACACCAGTAATATTTTGTGTTTATTTCAGTTAATTATACCTCTGCCCCATTAACAAACAACTAACCTTGTAACCTAGTTGAATAAAATCAATACTCTCAAACACACATACACACACCTCTGACAGTTTTCTCAAACATGGCCCTTAGTAATGGAGACGACTGTGTGAGGTATGATTAATGGTGCACCTGGCCAGATGACAGGTGTCAGAGTGACAGGCTGATGTTGCACCTGAGAGATAAGAGATTTCTGCCAAAAGTACACGAGAAAATGTCTTAGCAATTTAACAACTACAAGGTGACGATAGACTACACACAACATACAAAGATTGAGTGGTATGGAGTGTCAGGGAGAGATAATACCTCTGGCAAGGGAGCCTTTCAACCCTTTTTCAAGTCAGCATGTCTATCTCTGGCTCCCCTCTCACCTGGGGCTCTGCAAACAGTCTCTTTGTGATACTGCACCATTTCTTGTACAATGGCATTGGCAAGTAAGCTAAACTAGATTGAAGGTAGCTAACAAGTTTTAGACTGAAATTCAACGAGGGATTGCCACCCTACTTATATAAAGATCTGTGTGTTTACAGTAGACTGCAAGGAGGGAACCCAACCATCAAATTTCAATGTACAGTGAGACAACATCCAGCAACATTGCTATGAGACATGTACCTGAGAGCATGATGGAACACAGATGTCCTTGGTCAAAACACAGCATCCCTGGTATATCTCCACTCTGTTTCAGGAAATCAAAGACAAGCAAGTGATGTTGGTCATGTGACATAACATTGAGATAGCACTCCCTGCTCACTATAATCTAATTCCAATTGCAAAACAAGATTAAAAATTCTTAGAACCATGAAGAGGAAGTGAACCATGATATATGCATCTGTGACAATGAATATTTCCATCTCCATAGTTTCTTTACTTGTGAGGTTACATGGAGCATATAGAATAGGCAGCAGCAGTTGATTCTCAATTTATAAAAAAAAAAAAATGGCACTCTGTCAGTTATGATAACAAGGTTTCCAGTAGATTCAATCAACAGAACAGCCTGCTCATGAAATTAACAAGCATGTGGCTGAGCACTCCACAGACACACATACTCTTCATGTACTTCTCAGGGAGATTCAGTGTGACACAATGTGACAAGATTGGCCCTTTGAAATACAGGTACCACTCATTTTTGCCAACTGAATGGGCATAGAGCAGTGTGAACGAAGCTCAAGGACAAAACGTGCTGCTGGGAATTGAACTCATGACTTTATGATCATGAGTCAAATACCCTAACTACTAAGCTATGTGTGCTTTCACGTGATTTCCAATTTACCAAGACAGTGATGCTCTTCTCAAGGAGATGGAATCTTAGTCATCTTTCGAAACAAAGGACAAATAATGATAAAGATTTCCTGCACTTAAAGTCAGCGATAATAGGGGTTGTCAATCAACATTGCATGAGAAGCACTTGTTGGTCAAGGGAGGTTTAAAATGCAGTGCTGTATTGCAACATGGAAACAAATGAAGATCTGATGAAACACGTCAATTAACTGAAAGTTGTAACAACACAATCTCAATCTAAGAAAACTAATGCCATCTGGATACGAACCAAAAGTTACAAAACAGAAAAAAAAAACAAAAACAGTAATAATGAAACAATGTTAGAACTATTTTCCCTACAAAGAAGGGATTAGCCTTATCGCTCCTACAGCAGTTTCAGCCATGCTCATCATGGATCCTCTTTTTGATATCAAGTTTTATGGTCTGATACCTTCCTAATCACCTCTTATGATAAATCATCATCAGTCTGGTCCCAACATTGGATACCTATATTCTCCTGGCCAACCATCTACCTTTCATATAGACAAACTTCTACATGGTTTCTCAACATGTTCGAAATAACAGTCAAATCACCGTTAAATAACAGCCAATCATCCTCAAAATATAAACAAAACCATAAGAAGGATGCAGCAGAGAAAGTTGTCAGAGATAGACTATTTCTTTAAAAAAAGTAAAAAACAGAAGAGACAAGATAAAATAATAACTTTGGAGGTGTACTGCTTGCCAGGTAAGTGATTTGATCTTGAAACCACATGCTAAAACTAAAGCAGTCAGTATCGAAGATACATATTAGCCATTCAAAAACACAGAATGGACTTAGAAACCTTTAGCATTCAGATTATTCTGTCAGATATAATGCTTATTTATTCACATTATTTTGAATTAATGGTGCATTAATCTCATAGCTTTGAAATTTTAATGATGGAATTGTTTAGTTTTAAAATGGCATTGAAGGGTAGGTGTGAGGTGTTAGAATGGCATTGAAGGGTAGGTGAGATCTGGTTGGTTTGGACATAAAAGAAGTAGAACATTGGGGCCAGATATGGCCAGTTTGAATGCTAAAGGGTTAAATATCTATTGAGGTGCAATGAAAATTTTTTGACACTAAATAATAAATGATTGAGTGAAGTTAACAAATCCATTATGTGTTCTTGAATGGTTAAATATAAACAATATGTTCATTGCATACTGTTAAGATGTATTACAAATATCAAGGAAAGAAAAGGAAAACAAAAAAAAAAGCCAGCTAGAAATCATTGGTGGAACAAAGAAAGATGGTATGAATAGCCATTAAAAGGAACATGCAGAGTACACAGGGTGAAACGCAGTCAGACAAAAAAAAGTATAATGCTTAAGAGTTACAGAGAAGGGAAAAAAGTGTGTGGGTTAATCATAAGTAGTGTAGGTGGGTTACAGGATGCATGGAATATTTTGAAGAATACAGTAAAAAATTGATGTAGTTTATTAAAATGCTTCAATAATTCTTAGCATTAAAAGCTTGAGCATTGTACTGATATTTTAGTTTTGTTTTTGTTTTTGTTTTTGTTTAAAAAAGGATTTAATAACCATGACCCGAGTGATTCAAACATTAACCCTTTAACATTCAGATTACTCTATCAAATTTAATGCTTGTTTATTTACCTTGTTTTGAATTAATCATGCATTATCTTATCATCATTTAATGTCCATCCTCCAATGTTGGCATGGGCAGAATGGTTTGAGAGAAGCTGGCCAGCTGCAGAACTGCACCAAGTTCCAGTTGTTTGTTTTGGCTTGGTTTCTATGGCTGGATGCCCTTCCCAAATGCCAACCACGTTAAGGAAGGTACTGAGTGCTTTTTACATGGCAGCACTAACACCAGTGCTGTTACATAGCATCAGCACTGGTGCTTTATACATGACACTGGTACGAGTTCTTACATGGCACTGACAGGGGTACTTTTTATGTGGTACTGGTTTAGACATTTTGGTGTCTGTTTAGTTTTCAAATGACATTGTAGGGGAGGTGTGAGAGGCCAGATCTGGCCATTTTGATTATAAAACAGGTAGAATTTTTAGACCAGATATGACAAGTTTAAATGCTAAAGGGATAAACTCAAAAAAGTGGCACAAGTCGTGGTTGGAAATGATAGATAATCTTGAGGGTTTCAATCAAGTTAGCTGCTAGTTGTCAAAGTTTTAGTGTGTCGATGCTCAGAAAGGCAAACCATTTATGATATGATGACTGGTTGACGGAAGAGATTAGTCTAGTTGTATGTCTCTATAGGGAGGTACAATGGCCCAGTGGTTAGGGCAGCGGACTTGCGGTCGGAGGATCGCGGTTTCGATTCCCAGACCGGGCGTTGTGTGTGTTTATTGAGTGAAAACACTTAAAGCTCCACGAGGCTCCAGCAGGGGATGGTGGCGAACCCTGTTGTACTCTTTTGCCCCAACTTTCTCTCAGTCTTTCTTCCTGTTACTTGGGTAAAGCTGCGATGGACTGGCGTCCCATCCAGCTGGGGGGGGGGGGCAACACATACGCCATAGAAACCAGGAAACCGAGCCCATGAGCCTGGCTAGGCTTTAAAAGGGCGCATAAATAAAAAAATGTCTCTATAGATCTATATATACTAACCCAGGTATGAACAACCCTTTTTGAAGATTAAGCCACATAAGATATGACTTGTCATCAGGGCAGGCCGCACTTCTAAAAAATCCAAAGTAAGTTTCTGTTAGGCATGCCATTCAGAAAGTCCTATAGGGATGTAGATTGCCTGTGACCTTGTACAGACAGTAGGTCAATATTCTAGACAATATTTGGGTTGTTCTGGAATGGACATTCAAAGTGGTATAATAATCATTCATATTCAGTAAAAAGTAGATAACGATTGAACGGTTGACACAGGTTTTTAGTGAGCGACACTAAAACACCTTTGACCTTGAGGATGACTTTAAAAATAGACGATTCTAGAAATAGATGATCACAGGTTTGCTAGAACAAGTCTGACCGGGAGCTAAACAACAAGAACAGATTAGTCAAGGCATCTAAAAAGGTGCTCTAAAAATATGTTAAAGGCAACATTTATCTCTGCTCTCTCTACCTGTCCCCCTCTCTCTCTTTCTATCTGTCCTCCTCTCTCTTTCTATCTGTCCCCTTCTCACTTTCTGTCTGTCCTCCTCTCTCTCTTTCTATCTGTCTTCCTCTCTCTTTCTGTCTGTCCCCTCTCTTTCTCTCTCTCTCTCTCTTTTTGTCTCCACTCTGTCTTTCTTTTTATCTCCACTCTCTCTTTCTCTGTCCCCACCCCCACACAAACACTACAACATTTTGACCATCTCTCCTCTTTCCCCACTTTACACATCAATCTGAAGAAGTTAACAAGACAACAATAAGAAAAAAAAAGACCCCTATAAAATTTAAATATGATTAAAAAAATATATACTCAAACAATACCCCCCCCCCACCGAAAAAAAACAGATGACAAAATGTGGAAGTTATATGACTTGAGGCAACAAAGAAAATAATTCCAGGTCAGATATTTCAACAGGAAAAAGGTTACAAATGAGCTGAAATAACATATTTTAACCAACATCAACAAAAGAATAAAAAAAGAAAAAGAAAGAAAAAAAAACATTAGCTACTGACTGACTGAATGGAGAGACCCATCAGGGTATACTATCTCTTGGG
>NC_068996.1:8986883-8988545 GCF_001194135.2 Octopus bimaculoides | reverse complement strand
GAGGGGTCCTTTCACAGCCACCTGTACAATCTGGCAATCACCTGTACTTATAATAAACTAAACCAGCTCACATGCCAACAAGGCAAAAATAAATAAATAAATAACTTTATTTTCGAATTATCATTGAGGACTGACGTGACTAAGAAAGAAAAGATAAAATATGAAATATTTTTCAAAGGAAAACCCTCAGTGTGTGTTTGAGGGTGTGATGTATCTGATTGTAATGCTATATTTGTGACTTAAAGGACTAGAATTTCAGGCACTACAGCATAGGTTCTCAAAGTGGGCGCTACCCCACTCCTCCCGTGGGCATTGAGATGGTCCGGGTGGGTGCTGGTGCCTAAGGGGGCGGTAGAGAAAAAGGAGGCGTTGGGAGGAAGGCAGTGGATTGAGGATGCGATGAATTTATTATAATATCATTATAGTATTGCATACAAATTATATAATATTATATCAAATATCAAATGATTCAGAGTATATATGTTGTTGTTGTTATTGGCACTCAATCGCTTGCGATGTCGAGGGTTCCAGTTAAATTAACAGACACGTGTACTTTTAATGTACTTCTCTGGGATATTCAGCGTGGCACAGTGTGACAAGGCTGACCCTTTGAATTACAGGCACAACAGAAACAGGAGAAAGAGTGAGAGAGAGTTGTGGTGGAAGAGTACAGCAGGGTTCGCCACCATCCCCTGCCGGAGCCTCATGGAGCTTTAGGTGTTTTCGCTCAATAAACACTCATGACGCCCTGTCTGGGAATAGAAACCGCGATCCTATGACCACAAGTCCGCTGCTCTAACCACTGGGCCATTGCGCCTCCACCATAGTATATATAAATTAGTAAAAATGCGAAATAGTTATTGAGACATGGGGGCACTGAGGGTTATTATGTAGCTATGAGGAGGGCGGTGGCCCAAGAAGTTTTAGAACCTCTGCACTACACTATCTGTACATAGATACACTATTTCATTGAAGCTGACAAAAAATCCACAAATTGTTACTCAGAGTTTCATATAACCCTTCAGACAGCTGTGATTAGTAAAGAAATTTTTATAAATAGACATGACTCCAAGAACAAAAACACATTACAAAATGATTAATAACACCACACCTATGTAATTTCTAATGTCTTTTTAGTAGTTCTTTTTCCAGCTACCGGCAGGTACTTTATGACAATTCAGATTCTTAAGTATGAATTTCTTGTCGTTCTGTATGAAACAATTGTATAGCTACATGAATAAAAACAATTATCCATGTTAACATCTAATCTCCTCCATTTATGTAATTATGAACAAACTTGTTGAACTCTGTTTGATAATTTAAATCATATATTTAATAGTTATGTATGTGTGTGTATATAGGCGTAGGAATGGCTGTGGTAAGTAGCTTGCTTACCAACCACATGGTTCCGGGTTCAGTCCCACTGCATGGCACTTCAGGCAAGTGTCTTCTACTATAGCCTCGGGCCGACCAAAGCCTTGTGAGTGGATTTGGTAGATGGAAACTGAAAGAAGCCCGTCGTATATATGTATATGCATATATGTGTGTGTGTATGTGTGTGTGTTTGTGTTGGTCCCCCCAACATCGTTTGACAGCCGATGGTGGTGTGTTTGCGTCCTCGTGACTTGGCGGTTAGGCAGAGGAGACCGATGGAATAAGTAC
>NC_068996.1:8984788-8986792 GCF_001194135.2 Octopus bimaculoides | reverse complement strand
ATATATATATAGTTACACACACACATATATATAAGCTTTTATGGGCACCAATTCAATGAAAGTATTTTTGCTGTTCCATTTGATATATTTGATATAATACATTAAGTTGTTTCAGCGACTTTGTTTTCCTATTTAAATCGACAAAATCAAAAACACAGCAATTAACAGTCTTCCTTGGCGAGGCAGACAGTAAATGAAGAGAGTGGTCAGAAAAAATCCTCCAAAGCGAAGTTGAAGGCCTCTAGCCTACAGAAGAAACTGAGGAAGTGGAAAGACCATTTTCAAAACCTTCTTAGAAAATCATCAAATACATCAAACCAACGGATCCATTGTATTGTTGAGGAGGTCCTGGATATCAAGCAGGGTCCCCTCTCAATAGAAGAACTTGAAGTCGTACTGAGGAAGACTAAAAACTGATAGGCTGCAGGATTGGATGACATCCCTCCTGAAGTCTGGGAAACCGGCAATTTCAATGACATTCTTCTCGGAGGTGAGGTGGCTGAATTCCTTTCATGTGTTGGGCCCCATGGAGGCAATGACCAAGACCTTTGGCATTATGTTGTCCTTGAGAAGAAGACCCATCAACCTGAGCAAAATTGCAGTCATGGCAGATACCGGTGTCATGCAAATGGCATCTTGTGACGATGGTATGTAAAAGCATCCATTACACTCTCGGAATGGCAGGTGTTAGGAAGGGCATCCAGTCACAGAAAACCATGCCATATCAGACTGGAGCTTTCATGGAAGCCTAGTCAAACCGTCCAACCCATGCCAGCACAGACAACGGATGTTAAATGATGATGATGATGATTAGGCACAAAGTGACACATTTGGTGGTGGGGGAGCGAGTAATATAGTCCACTCTATCACTTAATCATCACCAGAATGGAGCTCTCAGTAGTGGTAGTAGAAGCAGTATAGTCGTAGATACTATCTACCTCCAACCCTAGTATTTAACTGGTACTTTGTTTTATTGACTGCTACCCTTATTTCAAATGATGCTTTATAAAAATCACCTCCAATACTTGAGTGGGACTTCATTTTATCAACTCTACTATTTGAGCATGAGTGGGAGTCTATTTTATTTAATGGCCTACCACTCATGAAAGATTAAAAAAACAAAACGGCAAAGTCGACCTCCGCTCCAGCCCTCCCTCCCTCCATCTCTCCCCAGAGTAAAATTTGAACTAAGATTGCAATATAGCAAGTCATTTTGTTCGATATTCAACTGTTATCTGCAACTCAACAGTCCTTAACGGGAAAATACTGTAAACAAAATAATTAATGAAAGGTTGCAAAAAAAAAAAAAACGTCAAAAGTAAAACAAATTTTTTTTTTGCCTTTTCCAATAATAATAATAATTTTGCCAAATATCACATTATCATTTATTCTGTGGAAAAGTTCAAAATAGAGAGAGAGAGAGAGAGAGAGAGAGAGAGAGAGAGAGAGAGAGAGAGAGAAAGAGAGAGAGAGAGAGAGAGAGAGAGAGAAAACTGTATGAATTTTACCTTTCCACTACTTTAGGATTGATACTGGAAAAATAATAATAATAATAATAATAATAATAAAATTAAATTAAAAAAAATGAAAGAGTAATTATTCCTAGGGGGTCATCAATTCAATTGACTATCTTGACCCCTGCTATAAAAATTTGGTATTGTACCTTGTCAAAAAGGAATCAATATCACATTATATTCAATAATTGCATTATATGCAACCAGCGTGTAATTTCTTTAACATGATTATGATTATTTTAAATACCAGTGCAGAGGAGCTGAGGTTGGAGGAGGGAGAAGGCAGATCGGAGCTATTTACCCCTGCCCCTTACTCCACCTGGTCTTTTATTATTTTTTTATTCATATATTTATTTATTTATTGCTCCCTGCACTGCACCCCCAACCCAAATCACATTTTTTATTCTGATTGATTTGTTTTAGAAATTCACTCAACTCATCTCACTTTACAGTCTGAACTGGCAAAACATCAAACTTTAAACACACAATA
>NC_068996.1:8981718-8984778 GCF_001194135.2 Octopus bimaculoides | reverse complement strand
GTCAACGATCAATCATAACAATGGCGGATCATAACAATGGCTGACCGGAAGTTAGAAATTCTTTTTTCAGGAGAGCTAAGAAAAGGGGGAGATAACAAACGGTGATCGAAGAACGAGGGGCTGTGTGTGGGAGATAGAATGCTGGTGATCTTGACGTATGTAGTGTGAAAATGGGGAACACACACACACAGACATACACACATATATATATAGTAATGACAAGCAAAATAATTCCTGGGAACATATGGCAATAACACTGCCAACACACCAACCACTAATACAGTAACAAAAGCACTCAGAGAGCACAAACCTCCGCCAAGGCAACACCAACGTCCTCTCAACAATTAGCTGGAGATGATTTTTAAAATGAGAATATCTGAAATAAACTCGACTGCTCTCACAAACGAGTATACTAAAAATGAACCTGACCATTCTCAAAAATTAAAACAGGAAAAATAATCCAGAATCTTTGTCTGGTACCCAATCGATCCCAATGGTAATCATGGAATGTGATGGTGGGTGTGTGGGCCATGTTTGTAATGTCGTGTGTGTGTCGTCTGCAGTGGGAACAGGGACAGTTTTCTCTATGAAGGCCTTTTTTTAGTCTATCCACTGTCTTTACGACCATTAAGGTCTATAGTGAAAAATTTATGCGTGCGTGAAATAAAATGGAAAGGACCTGCACACGGTGCTGCTAACGGAGGTTAAACAACATCGTTGCACACAAAAACAAGACTCCAAGAAGTAAAGCTTCCTTCAAGGCAGAGCTAGAAATGCAGTTGTCAAGTAGGTAAGAGGTTTTAAACAGGAGCGATATATTAAAAATTGGTAAAACTAAAAACTGTTGAGGATAAATTAAATTTATCATTGTTACTGAATATGTTAATGTTATTTAATTACTGAACGGTTTGTTTATGCAGTTTGATTTCTTTATCCATCAGTTTCTACGAAGATAGACACAAGTAAAATTAATAAGAGAGAAACGGAAATAAAACTTTGGAAACAGCAATGCCGCCATAACTTACATGGAAACTATGAGCATGCTTTCAAAGGGAATAATCAGAGAAAGACTTGAAAGTCAACATAAGATCATAATACTTCATGTAAACATAACAGAATCCTTGTCTAGTACTGGATCAATCCCAAAATCTAACCAGTCAAGAGGTCAAACGTCACTGAAAGTTTCATCCGAATTCATCCACCGGTTCTTGAGATATCTTGTCCAGGGACAAACAAACAAACATGACTGAAAAGAATACCTCTGCCATTGCTAAAGTAGAGGTAATAATAATCCTTTCTACTATCGGCACAAGGCCTGAAATTTTGGGGGGATTGGGGATGAGTCGATTACATCAACCCCAGTGCGTAACTGGAACTTAGTTTATCGACCCCGAAAGGATGCAGGGCAAAGTTGACCCAGGTGGCATTTGAACTCAGGACATGAGGGCAGACGAAATTCCACTAAGCATTTCGTCCGGTGTACTAACGATTCTGTCAGCTCACCGCCTTACAAAAATAATAATAATTCTTTCTACTATAGGTACAAGGTTTGAAATTTTGGGAGGGAGAGAAATAGTCAATTATATCAACACCAGGGTTTGACTGACACTTTATTTCATCAGCCCCCACCCCACCCCCACCCCCTTAAAACAAAAAAGGCTGAAAGACAAAATTGATCTCATTTGAATTTAAATTCAGAAGCTAAAACCAAAAGAAATGATGCAAAACATTTTGTCTGGCATGCTAACAATTCTACTAATTCATCAACTTACAATCAATAATAATAATCCTTTCTACTATAAGCACAAGGCCTGGACTTTGAAGAGAGGGGGATAGTCAATCACATTGTCCCAGTGCTTGACTGGTACTTAATTTATCAATCCCAAAAGGATGAAAGGCCAAGTCGATCATGGCAGAATCTGAATTCAGAACATAAAAGACGATGAAATACCACAAAGCATTTTTCTCAGCATGCTAGCAATTCTGCCAACTCAGTATCAAACCTTTCTGCTATAGGCACAAGGGGGTCAATTGGTTGAATTTATCTCAGTCTTTAACTGGTACTTTATTTTGTCAATCCCTGTAGTATGAAAGGTAACGGTGACCTTGGTGGGATATGAACTTAGAATGTAGCAAAGTCTGGAAGAAAATGCTGCAAAGCAGTTTTGCCTGATGATAATTAACAAGCCAACGAAAAGAAAAGCTAAATAACTGAAGTTAGACAGGGAGGAAAGAGGAAAAATAAAATTAAGGTGAGGATGGATGAGAGAGAGAGAGAGAGAGAAGGAAAAAGAATATGGAAGTAGGTAAAACAAAAACAAAAAATATGTAAGCCTTGCTTGTTTTATGAAGTGAATTAACTAGCTAGTAGAAGGAAGAGTGTTGTGATGGTTATTAAGTGATATTTAGTTCTCAACAAAATGAGTTAAGCTAACAGCAGATGAATTAAGAAAAAGAAAGAAGAATGGAAAGAGAGAGAGAGAGAGAAAAAAGCCAAATCTCTGGGGAATTCCAGTGGCACCGCCCACCACTCTAAGCATGCACTGATCATGGAGACAAATCTGTACAGATATTGTTAAGTAGTTGAAAAGGTGTCAGGTAGGAGGGAAGTAGTTGATATAACACATACACACACTCACACTGTCCTGTATATCATATCCACTGCTATTCTTTTCTGACTCCAACATTAATTAACTATACAACCTGTCTCTCTAACAAAACAGACACAGATGTATAAGTAAGAACTCAAACACACACACACAGACATGTAGATGTGTATGTGTGTATGCACATACACAGATGCTCACATCAACGTATATACACAGATGTACACATATACATATAAATGTTTGTGTAAACACAGAAACAAAAAAATTACATACACACACACACACCGTACGTATGCAACAATGTGTAAGTTATACTATATTGGTAAGCATAAATATGTATACATGTGCATGTGAATATATAAATACACACGCAGAATATATATATATGTATATATATATATTATATATATATATACATATACATATATATGTATATGTATATATATATATA
>NC_068996.1:8980625-8981618 GCF_001194135.2 Octopus bimaculoides | reverse complement strand
TATATATATATATATACATACACACACATACATGTTTGTATATTCATATATCATCATAAATAGACCATCATTAGTCACTGATGACTGTCCATATGAAATGTTGCAAGTCATAGTATCACAAGTTAACTAATCTTCCCCATGGCTCATGCCCTCGGCTGCTGTGATCCAGCTGTGAGTACGAAGCTCCCAGGAGGAAGGAAATGGGGTCTCCACATTGTTTAGGTATGTCCTTATATCTCAGCCAGAGTCTACCTACCCCTCCTCCCAAGAAGACTGTAGTATCTGATTCCATAGAATTTGTCAGTTCTTTGAATATGTTGCAGATATGACCATGTGATTAAGAAGCTTGCTTCCCCAACCGTATTGGCTTCAAAAGTTTGGTCCCACTGCACAAGAACTTGGAGAAATATCTCCTACTATAGATAGACCCAGACTGACCAATGACATGTGAGTGAATTTGTAGACTAAAACTGAGTGGAATTCCATTGTGTATGTTTGTATGTCTGAATGTATGTATATTCTTTTATTCTTTTACTTGTTTCAGACATTTGACTGCAGCCATGCTGGAGCACCACCTTTAGTCGAACAAATCAGCCCCAGGACTTATTCCTTGTAAGTCTAGTACTTATTCTACTGGTGTCTTTTAACAAACCGCTAAGTTATGGAGACCTAAACCACACCAACATCGGTTGTCAAGCAATGGGGGAGGGGAGGAGAAACACAGACACATAAATATATATATATATATATTATAACATATATATATATGTATATTTGTACACTGGAGTAAACACATGTTACAATGAAGTAGAGAAATTTGAAAAGACAACACGAAACCGGTTATTTCTCCAAAATACAATGTTTATATACCAAAAAAATTTTATAACATTTTTCTGACATAATTGAAATATATACTTTAACCATGTAACACAAGCCTTCTGTAGTTTTTTCACTCTTATTATCTTTTATACATCCAACCACGTGCTTTCACAT
>NC_068996.1:8978352-8980320 GCF_001194135.2 Octopus bimaculoides | reverse complement strand
TATATATATATATATATATATATATGATGGGCTTATTTCAGTTTTCATCTACCAAATCCACTCACAAGGTTTTGGTCGGTCCAAGGTTATAGTAGAAGACATTAACCCAAGGAGGCATGTAATGGGACTGAACCTGGAACCATGTGGTTGGGAAGCAAGCTACTTATCACACAGCCACACCTGTGCCTAAAAAGGTTGAATCAGAAAACGTGGGGGTAAATCCCAACAGTTTCATCTTGAAGCACATCTGCTTATTCCATTATCACAATCGATATGTATCCATAGTTAGTGTTGTATGTATATCATAACGCACACTGAAATTGAGAATTATGGAAATATTATTTGCAGAGTTGTTGGATAATAAACAAAAGAGGAAAATGGAAATTTTTTGGTATCATTTATTCTCCATTATATGTGCCACGTGTCTCACTTGCTAAAATTTTCTCCGTCTGAAAATTTTCTAATAGGAAATGCCTTGCATGTCTATATAACTAGTAAATCTATTCCTATTAGCAAATGAAACACATGTAATGGAGCATAAATAATACCACAAAATATCCACTTTCCTGTTTTGTGCTATATATATATAGTAAGTACTTTTACAGACGAGTACCCCATGTATGTGTGTTTGAACTCGGAACATAATATATACTTATATATATATATATATAAATATGTGCGTGTGTGTGTGTGTGTGTGTACGTACATATAAAAGCGCCCACTACACTCTTGGAGTGGTTGGTGTTAGGGAGGGCATCCAGCTGTAGAAACTCTGCCAGATCAGATTGGAGCCTGGTGCAGCCATCTGGCTTCACCAGTCCTCAGTCAAATCGTCCAACTCATGCTAGCATGGAAAGCGGACATTAAACGATGATGATGATGATGATAATATATATATATATATATATATATATATATATATATATATATATATATATATATATATATATATATATATATATATATATATGCATATATATATATATATATATATATATAAACACACATACATATGTAGAAGTGAGTGGATAAATGAACAAAAGAAAGTGGCACTTAACACGTTTGGTAGGAGTTACATATATTTAATAACAGTTTGATTCGTACACTCCTAGAATGAACATATCTTGTCAGGCATCTCGAGAGGGCAAAGGGGGTATGAAATGAATTCAAAATGGCTTCCTTCTAGATGTTCGACCTATACACACTTGTGTGTGTGTGTGCACTTTTATCCTGACATCACAAGATGGTTGTAAATGAGTGTCACTATAATACAGTTACCGTTTTGCACGTCTGGCAGTAGTAGGGAGATGTTACCTTACTTGCAAACGGATGAGGTTTGGCATCAGTCAGGAAGGGTCATAAAACACTAGAATTCCTCGATGAATTCCATCTGACCCAGACAAGCATAGGAAAGTTGACATTGAAACGATTATGCCTATGATTGTGTGTGTGTTTGTGTGTGTGTGCATCTATATGTTATCTTACTTTTTAATTTTAGAGTAAATTTTGACTGGCCACCTACTTGGCAGCAGGGTTATGTATGTATGTATGTATGTGTGTGTGTGTGTATGTATGTATGTATGTGCGTGTGTGTGTATGTATGTATGTGTGTGTGTATGTATGTATGTATGTATGCATATATATATGTATGTTTGGATGTATGTATGTTTGGATGTATGTATGTATATCTTCCACACACCCGGAATAAAATGCATGGAGAAAAATGTTTAGGGTATTCACTTCATAATCATTAAGATCCTGGTACCATTCAGAGAAGTAACACATCTGAAAGACTGACCCTTATGGTCAAGGTTTCCCCAGCAATTTAAAATTTGAAGTCACTTCAAGTAGAAGCCATTCAACCACTTCTACAGGAATTTGCTCTGTGTATGTGTGTATATATATCTATCTATCTATCTATCTATCTATCTATCTATCTATCTATCTATCTATCTATCTATCTATATA
>NC_068996.1:8974895-8976835 GCF_001194135.2 Octopus bimaculoides | reverse complement strand
CACACACACACACACACACACACATATGCATACAAACACACACAATAAGGCAGTGGCGAGCTGGCAGAAACGTTAGCACGCCGGGCGAAATCCTTAGCGGTATTTCGTCTGCTGCTACGTTCTGAGTTCAAATTCCGCCGAGGTCGACTTTGCCTTTCATCCTTTCGGGGTCGATTAAATAAGTACCAGTTACGCACTGAGGTCGATATAATCGACTTAATCCGTTTGTCTGTCCTTGTTTGTCCCCTCTGTGTGTAACCCCTTGTGGGTAGTAAAGAAATAACACACACACACACACATACACATATTATATGACATACATTGACTTCATTTCCGAATCATTTATCTTATATAATTACATGTGCTTTTAACTAGCAAAGAGTATGCTGAAACCATAAGGCTTTGTGAAGCTATTTAGTTTACCTCACAACTGAGGGAATAAATAAATTGATGATTTAAACACAGCTATACGATATTGTTAGGATCAGTGGGTGAGTCACTAGGAGTAGTCCCTGGGTGGAGAAAGCAGTTTGTAGGGAGAGAAAGTTTTGTGAAGTTGGCTGTACTTCAAAAAGGTGTTTTCATTATATCTACACTTGTGGTGGCAAAGATAGACTGAATGCCTTTCTGGTATTTACTTTCACACTCCTTTACCTCTGGAGTTCAAGTCCCAGCAGAACGTATGTATGGTTGTTTGATTAAGAAATTTGTCTTGCAGTTCTCCATAGTTTCCATTCAACTGCACTACATGGCACTTGAAGAAATAATCTTCTATCATAGCTTTTTCTTCATCATCATCATCATCATCATTTTAATTCTTTTATTCTTTTACTTGTTTCAGTCATTTGACTGCGGCCATGCTGGAGCATCACCTTTAGTCGAGCAAATCGACCCCAGGACTTATTCTTTGGAAGCCTAGTACTTATTCTATTGGTCTATTTTGTCGAACCGCTGAGTTAAAGGGAGGCAAACACAACACCATCGATTGTCAAGCGATGATAGGGGAGGGACAAACACAGACACACAAACACACACACACACACATATATATATATATGTATATATATATATATGTATATATATATATATACATATATATATACATATATATATACGATGGGGCTTCTTTCAGTTTCCGTCTACCAAATCCACTCACAAGGCTTTGGTCGGCCCGAGGCTATAGTAGAAGACACTTGCCTAAGGTGCCATGCAGTGGGACTGAATCTGGAACCATGTGGTTGGTAAGCAAGCTACTTACCACACAGCCACTCCACATTTCCATGCATGCATGGGTTGGAGTTTACTGAGGCAGATTCTTTACAGCCGGATGCCCTTCATGTCACCAACCTTCCACCTGTTTCCAAGCAGACTAATATTTATCCATGGCCAGATATGTATTCATTTACAACAATCACATGATATCAAGACATGGAGACACAAATATACAAACAAGTACATGGTGGCCCAAAAGTCACAAAGGGGTCTAAAATTTTGATAAATTTGTTGTAATTACATTTTTTTATTTGTAGTATACCAGATGTGATTTTTCAAACCTAATGTACATATATTCCTATATACTTATTGTATATGGTGCTAAGGTACAGTAAATTTAAATTTAAACATAAATGAATTACAAACACTTTTGAACCACCATGTACATGCACATGATGGTGATTATATATATATATATATATATATATATATATATATATATATATATATATATATATATATATATACATACAGGCATATCTCACCCTACGTCATTAATTGGTTCCAAGAGACACGACTTAAGTCGAATTAATTTGTCTCTAGGCTAGGCTGAATTTACTTGTCTCTAGGCTAAACCGATAATAACCATTCCTAGTTCTGTACTTTATTCACGAATGCATTTTCAATTATACATGGTTAATAAAAACCTATTTTAAGCTTACAAACAA
>NC_068996.1:8968839-8974885 GCF_001194135.2 Octopus bimaculoides | reverse complement strand
CTGCTGCTTGTTTGTCAGCTGATGCACTTTCATCTTGCTTCTTAATGGAGAGATAACTTATTCGTTCCTTAAATCTCATGAACCATCCTTGACTTGCCTTGAACTCGACATCTTTCTCCTCTGGATATTTTTCTTCAGGTCCTCAAACAAAGACAACTCTTTCTCTTGAATGATTTCTTGACTAATAGTAGCACGCTGACGATTCAGCTTAAGAATCCAAAGAGAAAGGAAACTTACCATTTCTTCAAAGATTTTGCCACTTATTTTTTTGATGACAGTGTTCTTCATCCCTGGGGCTTCAGATTTGATATGTGCTAAAATCTTGTCTTTAGTATGTACAATCATTGATACAGTTGCCCGACTCATCCCAAAAGATCGTGCAATTGCTACCACTTTTTCACCTTTTCCATGGCATTTTATCATAGCCAATTTATCTTCCAGCATTATAGCATGACGCTTTGCACTTTCACTATGAATTTTCTTAGGAGCCATGGGGACAAAAAATAAAGTCACAAATGAATGAGAATGAGAAAGTAGCCGATAAAACAGACGTAAACAAATCTGAACTGAAAACAATTGTGGAATTACAAGTGACTACAACGCCTAATGGTAGATATTGGAACTACAGTGCAATATGAGCTCCGAAAGACCAATAAATAAGACACAGCTGATTTCATGATTTCGTTCACTAAACTACACTACTTTATGGTGTGTATCTTAACATTTACTGTATGTATTTTAATAAGATTTTATATGCTTTTTGTTCTTATTTATTGTAACATGATTTTATGTGCTTTTAACAGTTTTCTAGTGATTTTACGATTCCAATATTTGTGGAGGACAGACATAAAGTCTAGTAAAATGACTTAACTTGATTTTTATTTTCCCAAATATTATTTTTGGAAACCGATGTATAATCAAGAATGACTTAAATTGAAATGACTTAAGCCAAGGTATTCCTGTATTGGAAAATGTGTGGTATCCTTGGTGCAGTTAGGTATATTTGTAAAAGGAAAAGAATGACTTCTCTGGTAGTCCTAATCAATTTAATTCTTTATTGATATAATTTTGCAGTTTGGTTTGTAGCACTATTAAGTTCTTTGTTAACTTTGGTGGGGAAATTTTTTAAAGGTTCCTTGTTAACTTTTCTGGAGAACTTTCTTGCATTTACCAGAGACAAATGTCAAACTGATCTCAGGTTGTGTTGTGTGATTCTATATATAAGAGATTTGGGTGCATTTGGGGTTGGGTTGGGGGGGGTCTGTTAAATCAGAATGAAAGAGTATTGATGAACAAGAGCTGAAAGAAAATAGAGAATGGTAAAAACAAGATAATTGATTGAGAGTGGAATTGGGAGGTGGTGGGGTGTTTAAATTATGTACTGGGGTCGATGTAATCGACTTAATACCTTTGTCTGTCCTTGTTTGTCCCCTCTGTGTTTAGCCCCTTCTGGGTAATAAAGAAATAAGAAAGGGAGAAAAGTAAGTAGGCAAATAGCTATGTAGACTAATATGTGGTTCTGTAGACAAGTAGACAGGTAAGTGCAGACAGACTGACAGCTAATTAGCTAGGCAGACAGCTAAGTAGACTACCAGAAGGCTAGATTAGCAGACAGGTAAACAGGTAAAAGGAGACAGACAAACAGGCTGGTACATAGGTAGGCACATATGTACCTACCCATCTGTCTACTTGTCTTTTTATATGGTTCTCTGTCTAACTTGCTGTCAATCTATCTACATATGTATTTAAACAAACAGATATGAAGACAGATTGATGTATAGATGTATAGCTAAATATCTAGACAGATAAACAAAAAGCAGGGCAGACAAACAGCCAGGGCTGAATAAGAAAA
Organism: Octopus bimaculoides; assembly: GCF_001194135.2. Taxonomy (NCBI): domain Eukaryota; kingdom Metazoa; phylum Mollusca; class Cephalopoda; order Octopoda; family Octopodidae; genus Octopus; species Octopus bimaculoides. Next base: position 8,973,033 of record NC_068996.1, on the reverse strand, counting down.
GAAAAACTAAATGTTTTTGTTAAGGACCTGTTAAGTGTCAATACTATTTCTATACTGTTACTGCCCTCTTATTTCTGGCAGCCCCTCTCCCTTTTTTAAAGCATATCTTTAATGAGAAACTCCAGTGGAAGCAGTGCGTGACTGTGTGACAAATGGCCAGTGACTGAATGCAGTCAAGCATAAAGCGTATGAGTTGTTAGTATGTTAAGAGAAAAGAATTCTAAAATGCAGAAGGAGAGGGCGAGAGTAAGAGAGTTTCAGGGTGAGGTGAAATAAACTTTATCGGAATTTATTGAACTGTTTTATAACCTTGAAGATATCATATACCTGGCTGTTTGGTAAAACTGAAGCTTGGCAGGCACAAACTTTTTGTATGAGGAAAAAAAAAAAAAAGTGATACAATAAAATTGTAAAAAAAAGAAATATGTCTTGCTCTGACAGCAAAATGAAAATATTTAACATTCCACACACACAAAAAATCTTCATAAAAGAATGGTAATTCATCATATCTTCTATCTCTTACTTGTTTCAGTCATTAGACTGCGGCACCACATTGAAAAATTTAGGTCAAATGAATCACTCCTACAACATTGTTTAAAGCTTGGTACTTATTCTATTGGTCTCATTTGCTGAACTGCAAGGTTATGGGGATGTAAACACACCAACACCAGTTGTCAAGCAACAGTGGGAGACAAATAAATACACATGCATGCATGTGTATTATATATATATATATATATATATATATATATATATATACACGACAGGTTTCTTTCAGTTTCCATCTACTAAATCCACTCACAAGGCTTTGGTTGGTCTGAGGCTATAGTAGAAGACACTTGCCCAAGTGAGACTGAACCTGAAACTATGTGGTTGGGAAGCAAGCTTCTTACCACACAGCCATGCCTGCACCTATATTGCCTATATTTGGTAAAGGTAGCGGTATTATGCAGTCACTTAAAATGTGAAGGTCTGACGAAGTTGATTCCAATTTGTAATCCTAGCTCTTTGGTTTCTGAAGCACCTCCTGTGACAACACTGGTGCCAAGATGTGTCAATCAGTCTAAGACAGCAGCATTTCTCTTAAATAAACATCAGGAGCATGAAGAGGAGGAGACTTGCATTCAAGAGCTCAACTGCTAGTCTTCTTTGAAAAGTCTTGTCTACACCTGCTCATATATGCACAGATGCATGGTCACTCATGACTGACCAAGGCACAAAGAATACCTCACAGCACAGCATTCATTCCAACTCACTCTGATCTGAGATCAAATCCTGCCAAGATCAACCTTGCTTCACCTTTTCAGAGTCAACAGGTAAAAAATTTTTTTTAAATTTAAAAATAGAACATACCACTCTGGAGCTGTGAACTGATGTAAACTATGTTAAAATATAAGAATTTATAAGCTTCCAAGAGAATGTGAAATAATTCGTTTTTCTGCAAAGTGGTTGGCATTGAGAAAGCCATCCAGCTGCAGAAACCATGTCAAAACAGACTATAGAAGAGCTGGTGGGGTTCATGGCTTTGCCAACTATCACGCTGTCCAACCCATGCCAGCAAGGATGTGCTTTGATGGGTCAAAGCACATAAAGCTAGAAATAACTTGAATAATTCACCTCTGGAAACATAGGTGTTTTGCTCAACATCCTTAAACAACCCTTATTCAGGGACCTTTTGGGCTACTCAACCCGACTGAAATTCCAACAGTGCCCCACCTGCATGGTTATGCACTGTTTATCTTGATATGAGATCAACATCAACATGTTGTGCACATTTGGTTGTGATGCTGTGATGCATGTGCCTGGTTTACCCTTATCCGACAGGTAGTCATGATGGGTGTATTGGGCTTCGTGTATTTTACCCCACTGTCACTTTGATGGCATGAATTGCTCTCTTGTTCAATAATAATAATAATAATAATTTTTGACACAAGGCCGTTTTAGAAAAACAATTTGGTAGGAAGGCCTCTAAATCTCCCTCATATTACAACCTTATCTGATAAAGAAAAAGATGGAATGATCATTGCTGAAATATCTTTGATTATACAACTTTGTTCAGTCAGTGCTAGCACGGAGCTAAACAAAAACACCAACCTATTTTACCAACCAGGAGTGTATTTCAGTGGAATTTGAACACTCAGAAGATAGAAGAATGAGGTTAAACAATCTATTTCATTTATCTACTTTTTATCATTACTAACATCATCATCATAATCATTATTATAATAATAATCATAACAATAATAATGGTTTCATATTTCGGCACAAGGCCAGTAATTTTGGGGGAGGGAGTAAGTTGATTACATCAACCCCAGTGTTCAGCTGGTACTTATGTTACTGACCCCAAAAGGATGAAAAGCAAAGATGACCTCAGTAGAATTTGAACTCAGAAGGTAGAGACAGGTGAAAAGGCACTAAACATTTTGCCTGGCAAGCTAACAATTCTGCCAGACCACTGCCTTAATAATAATAATAATAATAATAATAATAATAATAATAATAATAATCCTTTCTATTATAGGCACAAGGCCTGAAATTTTGGAGGAGGGGGTTAGTCGATTACATCGACCCGAGTGTTTCACTGGAACTCAATTTATCAGCCCTGAAAGGATGAAAGGCAAAGTTGACCTCGGTGGAATTTGGACTCAGAACATAGCGATGGGTGAAATACCACTGAGCATGCTAACAATTTTGCCAGCCCGCCACCTTGATAAATAATAATAATCCTTTCAACAGTAGGTACAAGGCCTGAAGTTTGGGGGAAGGGTTAAGTCAATTACATCGACCCCAATGCATAACTAGTACTTATTTCATTGACCCCGAAATGATGAAAGGCAAAGTTGACTTTGGTGGAATTTGAACTCAGAATGTAAAGTTGGACAAAATACCACTAAGCATTTTCCCCAGTGTGCTAATGATTCTGCCAATTCACCACCTCAGTAATAATAATAATAATTCTATTTTTTATTGGCCACAAGGGCCACAAAATGCATTTAGGACAATAATAACACAAAAGAATAAAAAATAAAAAGCAACAACTAACAAAGAAATTTTAACAACAAAACACCCTAATATGTAGAAATGCCACCCATGGATAATCAAAGAACCCCACAGATCCTGAGCCACTCTACTCACCAGGAGTACTTTGTTTTTCTCTTTCCTTGGCACTCTTCAGCCTACAGACACCAGCTTAGACTGAAAGGAATGTATAGTTAAGGAGTTTTCTTTCCAATCCCATGGTTTCAGGTTCAGTCCTACTGTGCAGCATGTCAAAATATGTGTGTCTTTATGTGTGTGTGTGTGTGTGTATATATATGTGTGTGTATATATATATATATACATATATGTATATATATATATACATATATATATATATATACATATATATATATATATACATATATACATATATATATATATATATATATATATATATATATATATATATATATATATATATATATATATATATATATACATATATATATATATATTTTAGTCTGCTAACCTAATTATTTCTGAAATAGGCACAAAGCCCAAAATTTACATAGAGTGGGTTAATTGATTATATCAACCCCAGTATTTTTGCTTGACTGGTATTATATTTTATCGACCCCCTAGAAAGAAGAAAGGTGAAAAATCAGCCTTAGCAGGATTTGAACTCAGAACATAAAGTGCTATTAAACTAATAAAAAATACTGTACTATGCTCTACTGATTCTACTAATCTACTGCTGTGGCTCCTACCACGGCAGCAACAGCAGCATTTTCGAAAGTGGTCGTTTCATAATTCAGTGGACATCTGGAATGGCTGGTATGTCATTGCTAAGAAAGGTGGTTGTTACCGCAAATAGTCACACACAAGTTACAGGCTTTCAAACTGGATGACAAGACACCATAGCAGCTGCTTTTTCTATAACAACAAAGTTAGAAGAGGGAGAAGGTTTTTTTTTTTAGTGGGGAGATATATAATTACTATTAACAAAAAGAAAAACAAAGGGACATGAATATTAATTTCATATATTTATATATAGGCGCAGGAGTGGAAATGTGGTACCTTGCTTACCAACCACATGGTTCTGGGTTCTTTGGGCAAGTGTCTTCTACTATAGCCTCGGGCCGACCAAAGCCTTGTGAGTGGATTTGGTAGATGAAAACTGAAAGAAGCCCGTTGTATATATATATATATATATAT
>NC_068996.1:8964000-8967339 GCF_001194135.2 Octopus bimaculoides | reverse complement strand
GTTTGTGTTTTATCTACCTTCCTACTTATTAGGATTTTGGTTTTAGCTAGGTTGACTCTAAGGCCCTTCAATTCTAGACCTTGCTTCCACACCTGAAACTTCTCCTCTAGTTCTGATAGTGACTTCGCAATTAGGGCAAGGTCATCAGCATAGAGGAGCTCCCAGGGGCAACCTGTCTTGAACTCCTCTGTGATTGCCTGGAGGACTATGATAAATAAGAGGGGGCTGAGGACGGAACCTTGGTGGACCCCTACCTCTACCCGGAATTCATTGCTGTACTCATTTCCAACCCTCACCTTACTGGCAGCATCTCTGTACATGGCTCGCACGGCCTAATGGCTGAGAAGCTTGCTTCCTAACCATGTGGTCTTGGATTCAATCCCATAGCACAGTATCTTGGGGAAAGTATTTTCTACCATAGCTACAAACCAAACAATGTCTTACGAGCGGACTTGGTAGATGGAAACTGAAAGAAGCCTATTGTTCATATATGTGTGTCTGTGTTTATATTTATCTCCCACCACCATTTGACAACTGTGTTGGCTTGTTTCTGTTCCTGTAACTTAGAAGTTTGGCATAAGACACTGATAAATAGTTTGATTTATTTGAGTAAACTCTTTCAAGACAGTGCCTGGCTACAGTCCAATGACTGAAACAAGCAAAATATGTATATATATATACACATACACATCCATCCATCCATCCATACACATGTACATATACATACACATAAGGTGCTGAAAAGTTCCTGGCTTTTGGGTAAAAGAAAATACAGGCAGATCAGTTAATTAGGATTTTATTCAACATATTCCCCTTCTCAGATTCACACACCTGTTGCAGCAGTCCTTCAGTTTTTCTAAGCCCTGCAAAAGAACTTGGAAGGTTGGGCCTCCACCTAGCCCTTTTGTGATACCCCCTCATAGTTTTGCTTCTTTCAGTCATACAACCATGTGAGGATACTTTGAAAAGTTCTGTGAAATAAAGTGATTTGAGGACATATTTGAAATCTGTTACTTATTCTATCAAACTGCTTCTAAGTTATGGGTCTGCACACACAAATACTTATATATGACTAGGCTTCTGCACAGTTTCTGTCAATCCTGCGGTTATCATTTATCTTTTGTTTCAGTCATTAGACTGCAGGAATGCTGGAGCGCTGCCTCAAAGAAGTTTTGGTCAAACAAATCCACCCCTTATTTTTTTTAAGCCTAGTACTTCTTTCTATCAGTTTCTTTTTCTGAATTGCTAAGTTACGGGAACATAAACACACCAACACTGGTTGTCAAGGCTTTAGAGAAAAAAGGTGCCATGTTGTGGGACTGAAGCCTCGAACCATGGGATTGCAAAATAAACTAACTACAAGGCTACACAGTTATATATAATAATTCTTTTTCACTGTATTGTGTATTCGTTTTTCCTAAAATTTCCGTTGCATATTGCAACCTTTTTAAGTCATTGACTGTCTGTTATCAGAGCTGCGTTCTTGTTGTTTGCTGGTTTGTGCACATGTGTGTGCATCAGTGTGCATGTGTATACACATATGTATGTGTGTGTATGCATGTATGTTTATGCATATATATATATATATATATATATATATATATATATATATATATATATATATATATATATATATATATATATATATATATATATGCATGTATATTTGTTTATATGTATTCTGCATATTCGTGTGTATGTGTATGTACCTGTCTCCTTGTGTGTGTATGCATATGTGTACGTATTACCTATGTACCTCCTTATTTGTTTACTTACATATCCATTTACCTACATATATATACATACATACATACATATACATACACACATATATACATCTACATAACAGCCTACTAACAACTGTGCATATATAATCTGTGGGTATTGGAGTATGACTACCTTCTATGTATATTTCCTATTTAGTACTGGAGATGTTTCATTTATGAGGACGTACTCCTGTACTTGTCTGAGTGTTGGGTCCTTTGGGTGCTTGGATAAAATGTAGATCTCCCGTTGACCCAGTGTGCCTCCCTCCACGCTGGTCTTTGAGATGGAGGACTGTTTTTTTGTTGTCAAATTGTCTCAAATGGTCATTTAGTCTCTCCGCAATGCTCCTAGATGTCTCACCTATGTATATCATGTTCTTGTCTTCGCAAGCACCCTCTATGCACCTTATGCTGTAGACTACATTTCTAATTCTACAGTTAATGCCAGGGTTAATCTTACATACCATGCAGTTATCATTGGTGTATCCAAAGGGGTACATCCTACATAGTTGTGATCTAATGGAACTCCCTGGCTTTCGAACGATCTTAATGTTGAGTTTGGCCTCCTTCAGAGCTTTCCTAAATCTTCAGGCTAGTTCTCCATGAGCTGTGGCTTCAACAAACATCACTCCTTGATATTTGTCGGTTTTATACCATGTGTTCACCCTGTTTGCTTTGTCACAAACTCTTTGTATCCTATTCCAGTCTTTACTTCTATATCTAGGGCAGGTACCACTGGTATCATTACATATAATGCTATCTATAGTTACCTTGATACTTTAGTGGATGGAGTTAGCTACATGCTGGATGCTCTCCATTATACTCCTCTTGGTTTCTACATTGCAGTTACTAGAGTTTGTCCTAAGTAGAATATTAATATCATCTACATATCTACAGTAAAGTAACATAGTTGTAGATTGTTCTGCTAAGGATTGTTTAAGTTTTCTGTCCCACCAGGTCATGAAGAGGCTGGTCACATCTCCAGCCACACCGACACCAATGGCCACACCTTGAACGTGCATGTATAGTTTCCTGTTAAACTTTACTATGTGGCTCTTCAATGTGGTTCTTATGCTAGCCCCTATTGCATGTGCCATCATTCTTTTCATCTGACTGTTGTTCTCAGGGTCCTGGGTGGGTATGGTCCAGACACTCCAGCACTCTGTGGTGCTTTTCTTCACTGCTGAAGTGATGGTGGGTGGTGTTCCCCTCTGTGACCTGGTGGGGCAGAATCTACTAAGGTCAAGGTTGTCTAAGTAGTTATACAAAAACAATATATATATATATATATATACACACACACACACACATGTGTATGTGTGTGCGTCAGTCCATACTTCCACATACTGTAATTTAGAGATTATACACACACACACACACACATTTATGAATATATATATATACACATATATACATACAATATATATATACATATTACATATATACTCAGATACACACACACATATATATATACACACACACACACACACATACACATATATATACACACACATACACACACACATGCATATATATATATATATATATATATATATATATATATATATATATA
>NC_068996.1:8950458-8958777 GCF_001194135.2 Octopus bimaculoides | reverse complement strand
CATATATATACATAAACATACAAATATATAAGTACATATATACATACATATACATACGTTTATACATAGACATATACATACATATATATACTGAGACATATATCTCTACATTCACTCTCTATTTCCTATCTTAACTAAACTAACTATTTCTTAATCATCCTCTCACACCATCTCCGATGAAGGGATATAATAAATATCCTGGAAACAGCTGTAAGACATTCTATTTATAAATGTTCTATATCATACACAGCCTTGGTCTTTTATCTCATTACAAAAAGTAAATCCTTATATACATACACATATATATATAGTGCACTGAAGCTGTTTCTTTGGCAAACTTGTAGAAAGCTTTGGGCTTAGATTTTATATTGTCTATAGCCCAGGTTTCTTTGTCTGCTCTTTCTTTTTCATGGGAGAGTTGCAGATTTTTTTCAATCTCCAGCAGTTGTATTTTTAGGCGGGACTTTTCACTGCTTTCAATTTGTTTCAGGTGATTTGAAACTTTTGTACACTGTCTCTTAAGAATTTTCCTCTTCCTGGGGATTTTGTTCTTTCTCTCTGGGACACATTTGTAACATATGGCTTGCATTACAGACATGAATTGTTGAAGTTTCATGTCGTTGTCCAGTGAGGAGAGACATTTAGGCCAGTTTTGTTCGAGGATCTCTTTCTTAATTTATATATATATATAATACATACATTCATACATATACATATATACATACATATACATATATACATACATATACACACATATATATATATATATATATACACACATATATATATATATATATATATACACACACACACATATATATATAGTTTTAGGGAAAAGAACCAAACATATATACATACATATATATACACACAGAAAGAAATATGAAAAGCCGGTAAATCAAGGTCCCCAACTTTGTTACGCGTAAAAATTTGTGATGATAGAGACGGTGGTGATGATGGTTGGTAGGGGAATGGGATTATATTCCCCTCCCCCACTAATTTCCATCTTATTTCATTTCTTTAATGCCAAAAACACAGAGTGGGTGGGGATAGTGAGACCATCTTCAGCTCCGACCAAATTGCACACGTTTACATTCACAAAAAACACGCACACACAGCCTGAAGTTTAATCAGATAAGAAAGCACCAGTGTAGCCTGATTCCTCTGAAGAACACTTATAACAGTTCAAGACATTCCATACTCAACTTTCCTTTTACACAACTCTGGGTGCAATGGTATCATCATACGACTAACACCATTGGTTAGAGTGGCACAAAAACCAGACTGTTACTTCAAAGGACCTTGGCCCAGAAAATTGCAACCAATTTTTTTTTTTTTTTGCCTTTCTTTAGAACAGATTTTATTTGTTTGCTGTTATTTTTTTAATAGTTTTTTTTGCATTTTTATTCTTTAAATTCTATTTATTTATTTTTTAACATCTAGAATCACTTCATTTCAAGTATGACTTGCTTCAGTGTTTTCTTAATGTAATAACAAAATGAAGCTAAGTCAGAATAAGCTAATGATGTGAGATGTTCATCTTTTCCATGTTGGGTGCTGCATGTATGTATATATGGACGGATGGATGGAGTGGTGGGTAGCAGTTAGAGACAACAATATCACTATTCTCATCTCCATTTTAATAATACAGATTTTGAATATTTTTGCAGGTTCTGCCATTTCTCCTGTTTTAATCTGTATCAGCTTGCCTTTATTCATGTAACTGAGAGGTTGTTTCAACTGACATGTCACTCAGAAAGACAGAATGTTGTAGTAATGACTATTGTATCATGGTTTTTGAATTCCAAGTCAGCCCAGGTCAAGCATAGCTGTAACCAAATGGGATCCAGCCATAAACATACTGTCTGGTAGTCTTTCTGCATACCTAAATTAAGCTAGTCCAAAGTGACTTTCGTTTGTAAGACAGGCATGGCTGTATGGTTAAGAAGTTAAGAAGTCTGTTTCTTAACCACATGGATTCAAGTTCAACTGCACTATGCAGCACCTTCAGCAAGTATCTTACTATAGTCCTGGATCAACCAAAGCCCTGTGAGAGGACTTGGTAGACAAACTGTTAGAAGCCCATCATATATATATATATATATATATATATATATAGGTGCAGGAGTGGCTGTGTGGTGAGAAGCTTGTTTCCTATCCTCATGGTTCCGGGTACAGTTCCTCTGCGTGGCACATTGGGCAAGTGTTTTCTACTATAGCCTTGGGCCGACCAAAGCCTTGTGAGTGGATCTGGTAGACAGAAACTGAAAGAAACCCATCATATATGTGTATGCGTGTGTCAGTGTTTGCTTGACAGCCAGTGTTGGTGTGTTTATGTCCCCTGTAGCCTGGTGGTTCAGCAAAAGAGACCGATAGAATAAGTACTATGCTTACAAAGAATAAGTCCTGGGGTTGATTTGCTCGACTGAAGGTAGTGCTCCAGCATGGCCACAGTCAAATGATTGAAACAAGTAAAAGAATACAAGAATGTGTATATATATATATATATATATATTAATATTTAGAAGAAGTAATAGAGTGATCCAGGTCCAAGAGTTTCATGTGTTGGCACTTATGAAACTTGAATCACTGTTATTTCTACTAAATAAAAAATACACATATTTTGAGTTAAAATTTTCCTGTTTGCATCAACATACCCATGTGTGTGTGTGTGTGTGTGTGTGTGTAGAGTGAGTGTCCCCCTCTAACATTGTGTGAGGGTTGTACAATAGCCACCAAATTATAAGCCACCTCATTTGTTTCCAATCTACAATGAAAAACATGTTTGGCAATAGCTTACTTGGAAAAATGTGAGGATTAGTGATCGGAATGGTATACAACTTTTGTGAGGCTGCCAGTAAGAAAAAGCAAATGTTAAAACAATGATGATGAGGAGGACAGAAAGATGTGATTTGAGGGACATTGGCTGTTATTTCTAGTAGTTGTAGCAAAGTAGGGTAATGCAAGACTGCACTAGACAAGGTTCAAAACAATCTGACTGTAGATGAGAAACAGGTAATAGCAGAGGTACACAAACTCATAGAAAAAAGACCGATTCATTAGAGGTGAGAGAAGAGCCTATCAAGGAAATGACATGTAGCTTCATTAGTGTACCACGACCAAAGATCAAAAGCTTATTACACAAGAATGTGTTACGCCTGAATGAGCAGCAGTTAAGAAAACCAGACTGTAACAACAAACAAAAGTGTATTTAAAGTACCAGAGACTGGCTGCTGTTTAGACAGTAATGTTTTTGTTATATAAGAATAACAACTGACATCTTCTCTGTAATGAAGGGATATAAAAGAAAGAGATCTACATCTCTATGCTGAAATATGTAAATAGAAAACAAGCAAATTTAACAGTATTTATTTAAGTACAATACAATCTCTAACATGATGTGGTCTCCACACTGAGCCTAAAAGTGAGTAAATATTTCACCCTGTTAACTTATAAATATTACTAGTTAGAAGAAAAAAAGGGATTAAAAAATCCAGGCAGATATCAATAAAGCACTCAGTTTTTAAGGAATTTGGTTAACAATATCCAGCAATCAGGCACCAGTAAATTTAAGTGGAATACACATCCAAAGTAAAACCTCATGTATGACAAGTAGATCCAAATATATGTAAGCGATAAGTGCCAACACATGGAATTTGTGGCCAGAGTCAGTCAGCTGTTTCTGCTAAATATTAATAAGAAAATATAGGCACAGATGTGGCTGTGCAGTAAGAAGCTTGCTTCCCAACCACATGGTTCCGGGTTCAGTCTCACTACATGGTACATTGGGCAAGTGTCTTTTACTATAACCTTGGGCCAATCAAAGTCTTGCGAGTGGATTTGGTAGATGGAAACTGAAAGAAGCCTGTTGTATGTGTGTGTGTATATATATATATATATATATATATATATATATATATATATATATATATATATATATATATAGCTCCACTTGAAACGTCATACTCTCTCTCTTTCCTTTCCCGAGCGTCTAGTAACACTATCTGTATCACGTCCTCACATTGTTTTTTGTTATTGTTTTTTGTCTTTTTCCTTTTTTTGAACTTATATATATATATATATATATATATATAATCATCATCATTATAATCATTGTCATTTAACGTCTGCTTTCCATGCTGGCATGGGTTGAATGGTTTGACTGCAAGCCTGGAAAAGTGGATGCTAAATTGATGATGATGACAATGCCTACTACCAGGACAAACACACTCAAGAGTGATAGTGACACTGCATGCTTTATCATGTGGTACACATCCATTTTTGGTCCTGATGTTTAGAATTAATTTACTCACAATACTGGTGAGTAAATATGGTAAATAAAAAAAATGAAGCTAACGAAGGTGTACTAGTTTTAAATGTAACGCCATTGAAGTAAAAATACAAGAGTCTTTGTTAGATTCAAAGACAAATGAATCTTCTGGTCGGTTGGTCAACTGAAATGAAATGCTGGCTCACAGATTCAGCTGGGCATTCCACCAATAGAAGTATCTACTGCTGGAAGAATTAATGTAATGCAACAAAGACTCTGAATTACAAATACAGTCCACCCAATGAACTTCCAGAGAATTTTTATCAACTCAATTTCAAATTGCAAAGCATAGGCGCAACAAAGTTTTTGGTAAAAGACATTTCCCCAAAATGCCACAGAATAGGATCAAACAAGAGACTGCAAGATTCCATACAAAACTTAGATTGGTTACACCCACTACACTCAGAAATATATATACAAGAATACACACATATCACCCTATAAATTAGTATATCCAAATAGCATGTCTGTATGTGTATATGTGTGTGTGTGTATTGTATTATCTGGATGTAGTAATTTACAAGAACATCTTATTTTTATTGCATTAAATGGTAGCAATTAAGCAATTATTTAATTTAACAAATTTAATCACTACATTTATCTTCTATAAGATATTATATATTTTAAAATCTACAAATCATTGAATGGAATTAGAAAAGTGTAAAATTAAAATGAAAAACAGATACAAAAAAAAAAGAATTCAAAAACAGAAATAGAAACAACAAAACAAAAATAATTATATATTAAATCTCCAAGAATAACAGGTATTCATTTTAAGTAAATTCTCAATGCAAAGCTTGATAAAATTCATTTGCTTTCTCATTCATGCATTTTCTATCAATTCTTAATGAAATTTTGGAGTGATATTGATATAATTAGTGTCATTGTGACATTTCACAGAAATGACAATAAGTCACAGTCACCATACATACATACTACACACATATACATATATGTATTAACACACACACATCCAGAGTAATGTCATTCCTGTTTTCTAATAGTGTGCTAGCACTAGCATCCATCAATCCTTTGAAAAAACAAAGGAAGTTGTATTACTTAAATACATAAAACCATTTAAAATACCATTATAATTTATTTATTTATTTTATAATTCCACCAAGAATATGAATAGGCATAGACATGACTGTGTGGTAAGAAGCTTGCTTCCCAATCACATGGTTCCCGGTTCAGTCCCACTACATGCCACCTTGGCCAAGTGTCTTCTACTAGAGCCTCGGGCCGACCAAAGCCTTGGATTTGTAGACAGAAAATGGATTTGGTAGATTTGATAGACAGAAACTGAGAGTGGATTTGGTAGACAGAAACTGAAAGAAGCCCATAGTATATATATATGTATCATCATCATCGTTTAATGTCTGTTTTCCATGCTGGTATGGGTTGGATGGTTTGACTGAGGTCTGGAAAGCCAGTGGCAACACCAGGCTCCAATCTGATCTGGCAGAGTTTCTACAGCTGTATGCCCTTCCTAATGCCAACCACTCTGAGAGTGTAGTGGGTGCTTTTTATGTGCCACCAGCATGGGAGCCAGTCAGACAACCCTGGCATCGATCACGTTCGGATAGTGCTTTTTACGTGCCACCGGCATGGGAGCCAGTCGGGGGGCACTGGTATCGACCAAGTTCAGATGGTGATTTTTACATGCTACTGGCATGGGAGCCAGTCAGGGGCCACTGGCCACAGCTACGATTTTGGTTTTACTTGACTGTGTGTGTGTGTACCTGTATGTGTTTGTCCCCCAACACCACTATTTGACAACTGGTGTTGATGTGTTTGTGTCCTTGTAACTTAGTGATTCGTCAAAAGATACTGACAGAATAAGTACCAGCTTCGAAAAGTAAGTACTGAGGTCAATTCATTCAATCAAAAATTCAGGGCGGTCCCCCAGCAGTCTGATGACTGAATGTCTGTGTGTGCATGTGTGTGTTTTGATTAATAATGAGCAGAACTTACAGAGTGACTCAAAGGGTGATAGTTTCAGATGTTGGTACTTATTGAAAATTATGTTTTGAGTTTATATTTTCCTATTTGAATCTCAAACTTCTGTGTGTGTGTGCTTGTGTGTGTGTGTGTGTGTGTGTGTGTGTGCGTGTGAATATATTTTATTTTAGTTGGAACAGTCTTCCACTTCTGAGTTTCACCTGTAGGTGTAGTGGGATCTTTAGACCAAGTTATGATTTGTGAAGCTCAGAGCAACGAAAGACTGATTGGACCAAAATAACTATGATATTGAGTATTCCTTTTCCAACAGTTAAACAATACGCACACACATTCCTGGCTGAATTATAAAAACAACTAAGCAAATTTCGGCGGCCTGTATTTAAACTGGTTTTGTGTATTTAACTCATACACGACTTACTTCGTTTCTTCGAATGTCTGATTGAAGCGAGCACAACATCAGAAAATAGAAAATGACATGGCTATCAAAATAAACTGAAAAAAGCAATGATTGACGTGTTATTTAAAGGAAAGACCTGACATGACAGTAGGTAAAGACAAGTCTTTACCATTCTACCTACTGACATGTTAGGAGGTAAAGAAAGACTTTCTTTTGTCAGCAAGCAAAGACATGCTGACAGAGAGGAGAGTAGGACAAAATATAAAAGGGAGAAGTTATTACCTTGTAAAGGATTTAACAGAATAAAGAATAAAAAAAACAACCCACCCACTGTATAAAGACATCCACATTCTCATCATTTTATATCCTTTTTCTTATTTGTTCCTATGCTTGTATGGGTTCAACAGGTCTTCTCCATCACAGAATTTTGCCATTGCCATATCTGTGGTTGCAATATCTTGCTGTATCCGTGGTTGCAAGGCTATTTAAGCAATGTTTCCATGGATGGTTAATGGGTATCTATGAAAGGGTAGCGTCCACTGTTATCCTCAAAGTAAATGCGTAAACATTATTATTAAAAGAAATTATTATTATTATTATTATTATTATTATTATTATTATTATTATGCTTTCGGGGTTAATAAATAAGTACCAGTTGAAAAGTGTTTGATATAATCAACTCATCCCCTCACCCCACAAAATTGCTGCCCTTGTGGCAAATTTTGAAACTATAATTATTATTATTATTGTTATTATCATCATCGTCGTTTAATGTTTGCTTTCCATGCTAGCA
The DNA here is from genome assembly GCF_001194135.2 of Octopus bimaculoides. NCBI lineage: Eukaryota > Metazoa > Mollusca > Cephalopoda > Octopoda > Octopodidae > Octopus > Octopus bimaculoides. Next base: position 8,951,295 of record NC_068996.1, on the reverse strand, counting down.
TGGGTTGGACAATTTGACTGAGGACTGGTAAAACCAGATGGCTGCACCAGGCTCCAATCTGATCTGGCAGAGTTTCTACAGCTGGATGCCCTTCCTAACGCCAACCACTCCGAGAGTGTAGTGGGTGCTTTTTACATGCCACCGGCACGAAGGCCAGTCAGGTGGTACTGGCAACGGCCATGCTCAAAATGGTGTATTTTACGTGCCACCTGCACAGGAGCCAGTCCAGCAGCACTGGCAACGACCTCACTCGAATGTCTTTTCACGTGCCACCGGCACGAGTACCAGGAAGGCGACACTGGTAACGATCACGCTCAAATGGTGCTATTTATGTGCTACTGGCACGGAAGCCAGACAATTATTATTATTATTATTGTAATCATCATTTTGACTGTCGCTACGTTCTGAGTTCAAATTCTGCCGTGGCCGACTTTGCCTTTCATCCTTTTGGGGTCAGACTGACTCATGCCCCTGTCCTGAAATTGTTGGCCTTGTGCCAAAAATTTGAAACCATTATTATCAGCACAATCATATCTTGTTTTTAAGTACCAGTGAAACACAGGGGTTGATGTAATTGACTTAATCCCTTCCCCCCAATTTCAGGCCTTATGCCTAAAGTAGAAAGGGTTATTATTATTATTATTATTATTATTACTACTACTGAGTTGGCAAGTTAGCAAAATCATTAGCATGCCACGCAAAATGTTTGGCGGTATTTCATCCGTCTTTACATTCCGAGTTCACATTCTGCCGAGGTCGACTTTCATCCTTTCTGGGGTCAATAAATTAAGTACCAGAGCAACACTGAGATTGATGTAATCGACTATTCTCCGCCCC
>NC_068996.1:8945039-8950448 GCF_001194135.2 Octopus bimaculoides | reverse complement strand
CAGAATCATTAGCATGCTGGGAAAAATGCTTAGCAGCATTTTGTCTACCATTCCATTCCGAGTACAAATTCCACTGAGGTCAACTTTGCCTTTCATCCTTTCAGGGGTCAGACTGACTCATGCCCCTGTCCTGAAATTGTTGGCCTTGTGCCAAAAATTTGAAACCATTATTATCAGCACAATCATATCTTGTTTTTAAGCTAAAGACAATGAAAGAAGCGGAAGAAAGAGAGAAACAGATAAAGAGGAAGAGTCTTGTGATGGAATGTGAATGAAAATTATGCCTGCCGCATATACAAACACAATAACACAGACAAACACACACACATGTATGTACAGGGAGAGAAGGAGGTAATAAGATGCTTCTCACAAACAAAAGTATTCTTAATTCTTATTAATACATATGCATTTGTGTGTGAGTATATATATATATGTGTGTGTGTGTGTGTATATATATATATATGTGTATATAAAAGTATATATATATATGTATGTATATATATATATATATATGTGTGTGTGTGTGTGTGTGTGTGTGTGTATATATATGTATGTATGCATGTGTGTACATACACACACACATATATATATATATATATATATATATATATATATATATATATATATATGGACTAATGTGTTGGTGAACCATTGCCAACTTTTCGTGAGCTGAGAAAGACTTGAGGAAGTTTGGAAATGCAGGAAGAAAGAAATTTTGGTAACATTCCACCACACCTCTCTAGAAAATACGTATATGGTATGTGAGGAAGAAAACAGGAACTTTTAAAACAAACAATTAAAACTGGAAAGTAGCATTTCAAAATGTTTCTAATGGAATTGGTACTGAGTGAGGAATATCTGCAAAAAAAAAAAAGAGAAAGACAAATAACTATTTTGTTCTTGTCTGATAGAGGAGACTTTTTACCAAAGGTGTTCCTGATATGACCATCCTGTCTTGATTTCAGATAGTGTATCTAAAACTGTATTATACAATGTGCTCTTTTTTTGAAGACACAGTAGGGTGTTATTTGAAGATTTAGCTGCTACCTCAAGCAAGTCAATAGGTCACTATCATCTTTGATTCTTATCTTTGTGTCTATGTTTATGTTATATATGTTTTCATGTGTGCATGTATACATACATACATATGTATATATACATACAAATATATATATATATACACACACATTTACACTATCATCATTATATATATATATATATATATATATATACACACACACACTATCAGCATTATCTGTTAATGTCTGTTTTCCATGCTGGCATGGGTTGAATGGTTTGAGAGAATATACAAGTTTCAGGACTGCTTTGAGCTCTAATATCAGCTTTGACATAGTTTCTATGGTTGGATGCCATTCCTAAAATTCCTGATGTATTTAAATTATCTTCTCTTCGGAAGAAGACTAAACAAATGCCTTGAGGTGATAGCAACCAATTCCAAATAGGGTGATACAATATCAAGAATTTCTTCAAAATTGACACACCATTCAGGAAAAGATGTTTCCACAGCTGTCCAGTTGTCTACATACAAACAATTAGACTGTTTTTTCCTTAATGATTCAAGAACTGACCTCACAGTACCACGACCACCAATATTATGAACACATAAGGAGTTGAATACCCTAACCTTTAGCCAGACATTATGCATGTATTCTTGTGTGTATATGTATAGCCACTGAATTTGGTTAAAAAGAGATGATGAGCAATGGCTAGCAGAATATTGAATAAAAGAACACAGAAGAATATGGCCAAACTTCAGTAATCAACACATCAATTATTCAAATTTTGGACTATCAGGACAAGGTCTCACAGTTCCATTATTAAATTCAGTTTGCCTTCTTTTAAGTCACAATCAGATCAGTTATCCAAACAACATATTCTCAGCTCATCTCATTTGGACAATCAAGAATTAACTGTCTATGTAAGTATGCTTTGTGGTAATGTAGGGCAGGACATACAAGATTCTTTGCTACAGTGATCAAGAGATAATGTGCTTTATAACTACTCTGGACAAATCTTAAAATGCAGTGTTTGCAGTTTGAAGTACTTCTATTTACTGTTTATTCTCATCATCAATAGAAATTAGATTGCCAAAGGAAAAGTTACTCCCCATAGATTAGCACCAAACTGTTTTGGGATAAGTGATTGATTGAATGCAAATAACAAATCACACTTCGAAATAAATCCATTTTTAACTCGTTAACATTTAAACCATCCATATCCAGCCCATATGTTCTACCTTACTGTATGATCAAACCAGCCAGATCCCCTACAGTGCCATTCTAAAAATAAACAGCCACACCAAAGATATGAGATAATGCATGATTAATTGAAAACAATGTAAATAAGTAAGCATTTACATTTGACAGAGGACTCTAAATGCTGAAGGGTTAAGAGAAACAGTTGTAAGAAGGGTACACACATGCTGTATTAACTCTGCTTCATTTACATGGTCTTGATTGAGCTTTTTAAAATTTAATTTGTGTACTCAGATTTAAGTACAAGGAGTTGCTCCTGATCATATAATCATCACCATTTTAACATCCACTTTTCCATGCTTCCCATGCCTGCATGGAAGCAGAACATTAAATGATGATGTAGATGATGATGAATGGGTTGGATGGAATCTGAGGCAGATTTTCTATGGAAAGATGATGCCCTTCCTGTTGCCAACCTTCGCCGGTTTCCATGTGAGGTAATATTTCCTCACAGATGGATTTGTTTTTCAAAAATAGAGAATATGACTGACACTGCCTGTATGACAATGGCACTCGTTTACAACGATCGTGAAATATCAAAACAAGACACAAACATACACACATGTTTGTGTGTATGTGTGTATACATGCACACTAATGTCAAACAGTGAGAATGATTGCTCAACATGGCATCGGTGGATAAATATTCTTCATTTGAGACTTAACAAGGCTACCCATGGTTTCATGTAAAGTGGAATCTCTCGACAATTATTAAGCCAGCCACATGAGAACTTTGGTACTTGTCTCCATTTTGGACTTCTTTCAAGTTCAGTCAATCAAATCTAAATGACAAAGGCTTTGGTTGGCTTGGAATTATAGTGGAAAACATTAGCCAAAGGTGCCACTCAGTGGGACTGAACCCAGAACCATACAGTTTGGAAGCAAACTTCTTGCCACACAGACACATCTGTGCCTATATGTATATATGTGTATACATATGTCACTCACAATGAAGTAATGATAACTTGGTAACATGTATCATGTTTTTTGCTAATTGTTTCTGGTACCTGTGCAGTCACATGCAAACACAAGATATCCTCAGGGATCCGTGGAATATCCAGGATGTGACAGGTGAAAAGAGAGAAGGCTTCACCGGTTCTAGACTGGTAATAGTGTAGTACACCTGAGTTGACTGAAACGACACAAAATTGAGTGTTTTGCTTTCAAAGACAAAACAATACACTGCTTGGTGCAGGAAAAATTGAACTCTGTGTCTTACGATCACAGCTCAGTGCACTAACCACTCAACCACACACACACACACACATCACCCAATGTGTATATGTGCCTCTGTGTGTGTGTGTGTGTTGGAAGAAATATGGCTGCTACATCTAGCAGGTCACAAGACAAGAGTGAAACTCCCTTGTTGGTTTGGGTTTAGCATCTGTTATACTGTTGCATGACCCACTTTCCTTAATATGAAAGAGAGAGAGAGAGACAGAGAGAGAGAGAGAGGGAGGGAGAGAGAGAGAGAGACATAGATATAAATAAAATGCATTTTAGCATATGTAGCTGTCGATGTATGTAAGTGCTTTTGCATACATGCATGTGTACGTAATCACATTTAAGACACAAGGTAACTGCTACAATAGAATCAGGGAAACTTGTTTATCATAACAAATACAGTGTGTGCCATATCAAGTCCTTAACGTGAGCCAATATTACCATGCCCACCACCGACAACTGGACAAACCAGGTCTGCAATGTCATAAGCAAAATGTTGGCACCAACCAAGAATGTTCTGCTGTAGGAGATTAATATCTATATCCTGTTTAAACAACAAAATCTGTAAACCCATTCAGGACACGGACAGGGAATTTTAACACCCAGCAGTTGATATACTGTCAACAGACTCACTGTAGATATATTTACAAGCAAATAAATATACACACTTATGCTGTATTCCTATCACTGCTGCTAATGTTACTTATCCTTTAACTAAACTCTACATGGAAATTAACTGCCTCTGTACTTAACAGGATGAGGGAGTCTTGCTTTGTTGTCTGTCAACTTGCAAGAAATAGCAGTCAAATCTCCTTGGTTTCATTAGCTTACTGATGAAAAAATTTAACAAAATAATTAAGAACATACTGGGTAATAATAATGATAATCTTAGATATACTGGCTGGAAGGAAAGAAAAGAGACAAAGGACAGTCAAGGTTGAAAGATCTTTAATCTTTAGTCTGTTTAATCATGTATGACCCAGAGGGTGAGAAAACATCAGCAGCCTAAGTCCTTGTTGAGAGGTCAGGAGTTGAAACTAAATGAGGTTTATTGAGACAAGTTTTCTATGGCCTGATATTTGTTCCTGTCACCAGGAAGGTGGAGAGCTGGTAGAAACGTTAGAACGCCGGGCGAAATGCCTAGCGGTATTTCGTCTGCCGTTACGTTCTGAGTTCAAATTCCGCCGAGGTTGACTTTGCCTTTCATCCTTTCGGGGTCAATAAATTAAATACCAGTTACCACACTGGGGTCGATGTAATCGACTTAATCCCCTTGTCTGTCCTTGTTTGTCCCCTCTATGCTTAGCCCCCTGTGTGCAATAAAGAAATAGATATTTGTTCCTGTGACCAACTGTCAACTGTTTCCAAGCAAAGTAGTATTTTTATCCGTAGTCCAGACATGTTTTCACAGAAGATTGCGAACAAAAGTCACTGACAGTAAAGCATGTTCACAATTAATACATGATGTCAAACACTATGAAAAACAGACATACACACACACACACACAAAATGGGCTTCTTTCAGTTTCCAACTGTCAGATTCACCTACAAAACTTTGGTCAACCAAGGTCTATAAAAAGAATACACTTTATTGAACGTATTCAAGCAAGGCACCAACAGAAAGAATAACTTTCTCTCTTCTTTCTTCTCAGTTGTCTCGAAAGACAAAAGGGCTCATGAAGATTGTCATTCATTTTCTGACAAATCCATAAGATTTTTTCTTAACTCTCAAAATATATATAAAAAAAAGTATCAAAACGTGGTAAGTAATGTGTGTGTATATGTATATATGTGTGTGTGTGTGTGTGTGTGTGTGTGTATATATATATATATATATATATATATAAACATAAATACATAAACATAAATATATACATATATAAACATAAATACATAAATATGATATATAT
>NC_068996.1:8944334-8944913 GCF_001194135.2 Octopus bimaculoides | reverse complement strand
TATCTCTCTCTCTCTATATATATATATATGCATATATCTATAATAATAAATGCCAAAACGAATTTCTGTGTGTCAGTGTGTCACACTTTGACCCCCCTCCTCACTATTCAATGACACTTCTTCTACTCCTCTTTCTGGGGCGAGGGTAATGGTAGGCATAGAGATGGTGAGGGTGGTAGTAGATTGACAGTTGTGATGATAATGGGGTGATAGTAATAGTATGAGCTGTAGTTGTGATAGAGGTGGAGGCGACGGTGATGATGGTGGTGGTAGTAGTGGTGGTAGTAGTGGTGGTAGTGGTAGTAGTGGTGGTGGTGGTAGTAGTGGTGGTGGTGGTAGCCGAGGCAGTCAAGCATGACAGTGATAGTAAGGGATGTGAAAGACAATGGTGATGGTGGTGGAGGGGAAGGTGGCGATGTCAAAGGTGTTGATGGTAGTGGCGTCAGAAGTCTGAATGGTGTGTGTGTGTGTGGCAGTTGTGGTGGTGATAGTGGTGGTACTGGTGATGGTTGAAAACAATCAACAGAAAGAGAAAGAAAGAAGTTAGACAAAAAAAAATTGTACTGACCCCCCCCCCCC
>NC_068996.1:8936282-8943911 GCF_001194135.2 Octopus bimaculoides | reverse complement strand
TATATATATATATATATATATATATATATATATATATCTCAATAATACTAAAATTCTAGAGATGTCTGTGTGTACCCGAAATATCTGAGAAATAGTATATTTTATTTAATGTTTTTTTTTTGCATATTTATTTTCATACTTACCTTCAGCAGTGCAGTACAAATTTCTGTGATATTTGGACCTCTATTTATTAACAAAAATGATTAAACACAATTTTTATTTGTTATTTCTTGACGAAGAAAAATCATGGCTTCCATGACGTTGACACATAAGAATACATACACATATAATAAATGTTATGGTGTGTCATTCAACACAAACACACGTCTACTATCTGTGACATATACACACATTGAAAGAAAAAGGAAAGTGAAAGATGTATGTACGTGTGTGTGTGTGAAAGAGAGAGGAAGAGAGCGAGCGAGAGAGAGAGTGAAGCATATATTGTCATGTATATGTATATACATCAAAACATATGCGTATATTTTTTTGCTGGTACGTGTGCATGTTTGTGAGGGAGAGGGAGGGAGGGAGAGAGAGAGAGAGAGAGAGAGAGAGAGAGAGAGAGAGAGAGAGAGAGAGAGAGAGAGAGTGAGTGAACTTGTGCATTCTCATATATGTGTAAGTGGCACTCTCTCTCTCATACACACATATCCATTTCATATACATGTTCATACATCTTTCACTTTCTCCTCTCTTCACTTGGAAACAAAAGTGAATAAATAAACATTTTTTACGGAAATTAACGAACAGAACCAGCTGATCCAGATGACAATTCTGAGAGTCAAAGTGTAAGATCACCCCAAGGGAATACCATTACAAAATTTTTTTCAAGTGCATTCAACGTATCTCAGCTCCAAAGATTTGGCTGCTATTTCTAGCATGCCCTGCTACCACATAACAGCTATTTGCAATAAAAAACCCAAAATACCTGTTACATGGTAGCAGGGCATGCAAGAAGTAGCAGCCAAATCTTTCCTTTTTCTGGGGAAAGGAGCCATTTACACATTTGATTTCGATGTCACATTTGTTGAAAGCATGCAAAATAACATGGAAACAACAACAACAAAAACCTACGAAAGAAAACTCCGTTGCTAGGAAACTCAGACTTTCCAGGTGACCCAACGTGTCACAGGTAGTCTAGTATGTAAATATAAACATATATATATATATAACATAAAACAACTAAAGATGAGCTATAGAAACAATAAGGTTATAAGTTGTACAGACTAACATCTCAGACATTAATCTAAAACCAATATTATTATTATTATTATTATTATTATTATTATTATTATTATTATTGCATCATATCCCTTTAGATTCTAAGTTCAAATCTCACAGGCTTTCACTTTGGCTTTCATCTTTGTGGTGTTAATAGATTAAATTCTAGTAATGTAAGTAAGATCAATTAAATCAACTGTGTACGTCTCGCCTATAAAATTTCTGACTTTTTGCCAATAATAATATTAATGATGATGATAATAATAATACCAGGCAGTAGCTCTCATGGCTTCTGATCTTAACTGATTGGAAATGTTATCATGTACATGTTTTGTCTTGGTATAAAAGATGGGCTACAATAAATATTCAGTTCAATACCACAGATTTGCTTGTCAGTTGCTTGACCTTAACCAGTTGAGCATGTCCCTTGGTGGCTGATGATATGTGCATCTCTGATCACAAGTAGAACTAATGAGGGAGCATCATAGCCATGTGTTGAGAGGAATTCTTTAGGGCTTGAAAAATTCACCTTTGGAAACATGGGTGTTCAGTTCATCATCCTTAAACAATCCTCATTCTGATACCTTTTGAGTAGGATGGGCTACTCAACCTGAAGAAAATTCTAACTGGGCCCCACCTGTGAGGTCATGCGCTGTTTATCTTGATATAAGGTCATTATGTCCTGCACATATGGTTATGATGCATGTACTTGATGTGCCCTTATCAGACAGTTAGCCATGATGGTTATATAGGGCTCCGTATATTTGTACCCCAGCGTCACTTTGATGGCATGCATTGCCCTCTCACTCAATAATAATAATAATCTTTTTTTTATTTTGGCACAAGGCCAGCATTTCTGAGGGGTGGAGAAATCGTTTACATTGACTCCAGTGTTCAACTGGTACTTATTTGAACAACTCCAGGAAGATGAGAGGCAAAGTTGACTTCACTGGAATTTGTGCTCAGAACATAAAAATGAACAATGCTAAGCATTTTGCCCGGCATGCTAATGATTCTTATTTCTTTACTACCCACAGAGGGGACAAACAGGGACAAACAAATGGATTAAGTTGATTATATCGACCCCAGTGCGTAACTGGTACTTATTTAATCGACCCTGAAAGGATGAAAGGCAAAGTCGAACTCGGCAGAATTTGAACTCAGAATGTAGCGACAGATGAAATACCGATTAGCATTCCACCTGGCGTGCTAACGATTCTGCCAGCACACCGCCATAATAATGACTGTTTCAAATTTTGGCATAAAGACAGCAATTTGAGGTGGGTCGTGGGTAAGCTGATTACACCAACCCAGCTGGTATGTTGTATTGACCCTGAAAGGATGAAAGATAGAATCGACCTTGGCAAGAATTTGAAAATAATAATAATAATAATTTTTCAAATCTAAAATCTTAGATAATGATAATAAACTGTTGCTCTTTTTGTTGTTATTACATCGAAATGTCAATAGCCTGGTATACCCTTATCGGGCGGGTAGTCATGATGGGTATACTGGGCTTTGTATTTTTGTACCCCAGTGTCACTTTGGTGGCATGCACTGCTCCCTCACTTGATAATAATAATAAAGCGATATGTCAAACTGCTCTGACAGAATTGGGCCATTACCAAATATTACTGGGCAAAAATTATAATTATCAATAAAGAAAGCATTATTATTAATATTATTATTATTATTATTATTTTTGTTTTGAGAGGAGGTTCTTTTTTTTTTTTTTGCAAACAAGGAACTTCATAATGCGTAGACATCTATTCCAATATCTGAAGTAAATAAAAGATCGGTTTTGTTTTGTCTTTTTCTGAAATTTTTTGGTTCTTTCTTTTTGTTTAACTATGCAATATGGTTTCTTGTACTGGAGGAGTAGGCAGAGGTACTACGAAGAAATGGAACAGGAATGCAAATTCAAAAAAAAAAATGCTGAATGTAAAAAAAAAAAGGAAATTATAGTGAAGCAAATACATGTACTTGCAAATCTAAGAAGTCAGAACTTGACACCCAAAAATGCAAACTTCCTCATGAACAGGAGTGTTAACACAATAACAACAAAACTTATAAGATATTAACAAGTTTATAACATTTCTAGCAGCATCATAAGCCAAAGGGAAGTTGTTTCAGATATGAATACAGTGACACACAGACAGAAAGAAAAAAAAAAAAAAAGAAAGCTTTATGTCACAATGGTGTGTACTTCCTACTCCAGGGAACTTAAAGATGAAAAGCAAGATGCTTTTACTTTGCCAGAGCTAAATGGGACTTTACTACCCCTTCTAAAAGATGTATAGCACATCGAGTGCTCGATTAATAATATGAGCTGGGCACAGACAGATGGGTACAGGCAGATGGGACCATATTGATAACGAGAGTATGTTGGGCACAGGCAGATGGGACTATATTGACAACGAGAGTATGTTGGGCACAGGCAGATGGGACTATATTGACAATGAGAGTATGTTGGGCACAGGCAGATGGGACCATATTGATAACGAGAGTATGTTGGGCACAGGCAGATGGGACTATATTAACAATGAGAGTATGTTGGGCACAGGCAGATGGGACTATATTGACAATGAGAGTACGTAAGTAGGCTGAACTGGCGTGCCACACATCTATCCATAAGCTCGTAGCACAATACATAGGCCAATGTAATAACACAAGGACCCTAAAAAAGGTGACGCTGACACTAGTGTCTATATTTAAACTCAGTCACAATCACCCCATATGAGAATGGACTGGCAAGCTGCTAAGGGTAATAGGGAAAACGAAAGACTTCCCTTTCCCCAATCCTCAAAAATGGAGACAAGCAGAAAGCAAGAAAGAAAGACACCTAATTATAAAGGAGACAGAAGTAATTAAAATATTTCTATATTTATAATGTAGCTAAAACTACAGAAGCTTCATGTTTATTATGAAATGAAGTTAGTAAAACAGGAAGAATTCCAGTTTGAGTATATTATCATAAAAATATAATTTTTTTCTATTGTCTATCTCGAATGCCTCGATGTGGCTTTCATCCCTTTTCAATCAAATCTAAACATGACTATCCTCATTGTGATGTCCATCCCTCTTTCCATCGTAATGCCTTTTCATTCCTTTGTCAATTTGGTTTTTAAAAACCACCTGTGAATTAATTTTCACAGGATAATTAACTATTCAATTATTTTCCAGCTGAAGTTGTTGATTTTGCATAATTTCAAAATAAGCATCCACTTGTAATATTATCATTTTGGTGGGGGTGGCGAATTTCTTCACAGGCATTGCTGTGTGGTAAGAAGTTTGCTTCTTGACAACATGGTTTCAGGTTCAGTCCCACTGTGTGGCACCTTGGATATGTGTCTTTTACTAAAGCTCCAGGCTGGCCAAACCCTTGTGGATGGATTTGGTAGATGGAAACTGAAAGAAGCCCATTGTGTGTGGGTGTGTGTGTGTGTCTTGGTGGTTTCCCTCACCACTGCTTGACAACCAATGTTTGTCTGTTTACATCCCCATAACTTAGCAGTTAGACAAAAGAATCCAACAGGCTAAGTACCAAACTTTAAAAAAATTAAAAAATGAGTACTGATTCCAAGTTCAGCCCCACTGCATGGCACCTTGGGCAAGTGTCTTCTGCTATAGCCTCAGGCTGACCAAAGCCTTGAGAGAATTTGATAGACAGAAACTGAAAGAAGCCCTTCATATATAAACAAATGCATCTGTTTGTTGTTTACACACTCGTCTTAGTCTTTTGGGGTTTTTTTTTGTAAATTCTCACTATATATATATATATATATATATATATATATATATATTGGGTTGGCAACTAAGTTCCTGCCGTTTCTTTAAATTTTGGTATTTATTGCATTGTGGAATCTATTTTGTTTTTTCTCTAGTTAATTTTAGTTTATTTTTAGATTATTAAAATGCAATGTAAAGTTAAGAAAAACGAACACTTTCGACACCTCCTCCTTTTTGCTTTTAATCAAGATTTTAAGGCCGCAAAAGCTGCTAATGACATTTGTGTTGTGTATGGAGAGGGTGCCATACCTGAAAGAACTGCTCATGATTGGTATGCCAAGTTCAAAAATGGAAATTTTGAGCTCAAAGACGCAACTTGTTCTGGCCGTCCAGTTGAGTTCGATGAAGAGCAATTAAACCAACTTTTGCACGAAAATTCTCGTCAAACGACAATGGAACTGGCAGAGAAAATGGAATGTTCCCACACTGCTATAGAGAAGCATCTTTGCTCGATAGGAAAGGTTCAGAAGTATGGAGCATGGGTTCTGCATGTTTTAAGTGGCAACAACAAAAATCAACGACCCACAATCTCCGCTGGTTTGCTCGTCACCGCTCAACTCATGGACACAAGCAACAATTTCTTTACCAAATTGTTACTGGCGACGAAAAATGGTGCCTGTACATCAATATGAAGCAGCGTAAGGAATGCCTTAGCCCTGGTAAACAAGTGACACCGCGCGTGAAATAAGATCTTCATCCGCGTAAAACGATGTTGTGCGTATGGTGGGACTGGGAAGGGATTATCTATTAAGAATTGCTTGAACAGAACCAAATGGTCAACACGGAACATTATGTTCAACAGATGAAACTACTCAACACGGCTATTCAAGAGAAAAGACCTAATCGGCAGCATGGAGTTCTTCTGCTGCACGACAATGCTCGCTCTCATATCGCCAAAATGATCAAGAAGCCATTAAAAAGCATGGCTGGGAAGTGCTGCCACACCCACCGTACTCTCCTCATTTGGCACCAACGAATTTCCACCTCTTTCAATCTCTTTCAAATACTATGCATGAAGTTTTGTTCAATACTGTTGCAGAATTGAGAGCTTGGTTGGATCAATTTTTCGAGTCGAAATCGGGTGATTCCTACCAACGAGGTATTGAAAATCTTGTTGAACGTTGCGAAGAAATTGTAAACAACAAGGGTGGATACATTATTGATTAATTAGTTATTTTTTATTAAACCTTTTGAAAGAATTAAATTTTTAAAAAATGGCGGGAACTTAGTTGCCAACCTAATATATATATATATATATATCTCTGTGTGTGTGCGCATGTGTCCATCACCACGTGACAACCAGTGTCGGCGTGTTTACATCCCTGTAACTTAGCAGTTTGGCAAAAGAGATTGATAGAATAAGTACTAGACTTAAAAAATAAGTACTTGGGTCAATTCATTTAACAACTAAAATTCAAGGCGGTGCCCCAGCATGGCCACAGCATAATGACTTGAATGGGAAAAAGATTAAAGATATTTTTAAAAAAAATAAATCTGCTCTAAAATTGTTCACAAACCAACACTAGTTGTCAGTGGAATGGGGGAACAAGCAAGCATACATACATGTATGTGTATGAATGAATGCATGCGTATATATATATATATATATATATATATATAAAGTGTGTGTATATTATATAGAAATATATATACACACATTCACACGCATATATACACACACAGACACATATGGGATTCCACAGTTTCCATGAACCAAATCCACACACAAAGCATTATTGGTCAGCCTAGGTGCATGGCAGTGGTAGAAGACACTTGCCCAAGATGCCGTGCAGCGGGACTGAAACCACATGGTTAGACAGTGAGTTTCTGGACGACACAAGCTCTCCTTGCACCTAAATTATTAAAAAGTAACAAAAAAAGGAAAATTAATGCACAAAACTATTTACAGTAACAACAGCCAATAACAGCAGCAACTGCAGTGATGGTCACAACAGCAGCAGCAAAATAGCAGCGATAGTTGCAGCCGCAGCAGTAGCAGTGTTCTATTATTTCTGTTCATTCATATTTGGCATAGGTTAAAAGAAGACTGACAACTAGGTGGGGGTCATCTATGTTTAGCACCAGCCAGATGTACTTAATAAATATCACCGGCTAATGAAGCAGATCGATCCAGATAGCTGAAACAGGTGTGGTAACTTGTTTTCTGTGTCATATCATGTACGACTGGAAAAGAGAGAGAGAGAGAGATAGAGAAGCAGAGACGTTTCATGGTCCACTGGATTTTCTTACTGATAAGGCTTTGATTGAGAAAATTTAAAAAGAAATATAAAGCAAGCAACAGAAAGAATTATTTTTCTTTGTTTCTTTTTTTTTTGTCCTTTTATGTCTGTGTTGGAATGCAATGCGAGATGTATGCACATGTGTATGTATATATATATATATATACATCATCATCGTTTAACGTCCGCTTTCCATGCTAGCATGGGTTGGACGATTTGACTGAGGACTGGTGAAACCGGATGGCAACACCAGGCTCCAATCTAATTTGGCAGAGTTTCTACAGCTGGATGCCCTTCCTAACGCCAACCACTCAGAGAGTGTAGTGGGTGCTTTTACGTGTCACCCGCACGAAAACGGCCACGCTCGAAATGGTGT
>NC_068996.1:8931612-8934994 GCF_001194135.2 Octopus bimaculoides | reverse complement strand
GATGCCTCTGTAATTATTTGTATCTAAAGCGTCACCTTTACCTTTGTAGCAGTTGACTATGGTGCTGCTACACCAGTCATTGGGTATGACTCCTTTGTGTATCACCTGGTTCGTAATACGGGTGACTAGGCTATAGCCAACACTGCCAGATATTTTGAGCATCTCTGCAGTGATTCCTGATGGGCCGGGGGCTTTCCCGGTCTTCATACTCTTAATTGCTTTATCTACCCCGGTACTATCAACTCGGATAGCTGGTCCCTCTATTGGGTCGACATACGGCAGGCTCTCTTCCTCCCATTCATTCTCTTTATTAAGCAATCTATATATATATATATATATATATATATATACACACACACATATATATACACGTGTGTGTGTGTGAGTGCACATGCGTGCGTTTATGTATGTCAGCTCAGTGGAGCTTATCTTTGTAGTATATGTTACACCGAACAAATACTATGTCAGTTGTATCACCTTCAAAAATTGAAAAACAAAGAAGCGGAAAAGAAAACAGATACAGGCGCAGACATGGGTGTGTATTGAAGAAGCTCACCTTGTAACCACATGGTTTCAGGTTCAGTCCCCAAGCCCAGCACCTTGGGCGTGTACTATAGCTCCAGCCAACCAATACCTTATTGTATGACTGAATGTCAGATGGAAACTGTGTAGAAGCTCATTGTGTGTGTGTGTGTGTGTGTTAACTAATACACGTGCTTGTCCCTTCACCTGTCTTTTGTTTTCTGTAAACTTGAACTGTGTGTGTGCGTGTGTTAACACACTCATCATCACTGCTTGACAGCTGCTGTTGGTTTGTTTACATCCTTGTAACTTAGCAGTTCAGCAAAGAGACCAACAGACTAAATGCCTAGTTTAAAAGGAAGAGTACTGAGGCTGATTTGTTTGACTAATAATACCCCCACCCCCTACACAGTTCCTTAAACATGAGATGCAATCCAATGATTGAAACAAGTGAAACGTAAATAATAACACACAGTATTATTGTTTTTCTTGTAGCCTAGCTTCCACCACCAAAGGACTACACCTGGGCCATACCTTTCAGTGATCACCTTGTAGCAAAGGTACAAACTCTGTTGCAATCAAAGACGCAAGGTCTCTCATTTAAGAAGAACTTCTTCACTTCCAGCAGTTTCTGAGCCTCTCAGAAAAGGCCACAGACACTCGCAATCCTTTCCGTCAAAAGCAATTAAATTGCAGACATAATAAAATCAAAATACAGTCAGCTGTTATTGAGACAAAGCTAGGGCCAAAATTATTCAATCTGTAACCATCTCCATCTGGTGTTTTGGATTTTATCTTTTTTTAGGTATAGTATACCTTGGATTATATTTACTAATGTGACCTTTCCATTATTCTTTGTTTTAAGACAGTAGGGCAGTAGCATTGAATCTGGGTTTCACAGACAACTGTTGGTCTTGGAGATATGTTCAAAACATAAAAATGCTACTACATAAAAATGTGTAATTACTCAGAAAATGTTGGGAACAAACCGCAATAGGAAGTGGTAACTGCTGCCCTTTCTAGTAGGCCAAGTAACCGCAGAGAAGCTTCTTTGCGGGTAGGTAGGTAGGTAGGTAGATAGATAGGTGGCAAACTGGCAGAAACGTTAGCACGCCGGGTGAAATACTTAGCAGTATTTCATCTGTCTTTACGTTCTGATTTCAAATTCTGCCGAGGTAGACTTAGCCTTTCATCGTTTCGAGGTCGATAAATTAAGTACCAGTTACGCACTGGGGTAATCTAATTGACTTAATCCGTTTGTCTGTCCTTGTTTGTCCCCTCTATGTTTAGTCCTTTGTGGGTAATAAAGAAATAAGATGATAGATAGATAGATCTCGTCATGTTGGACCATTGAACTGTGCACATATTTTCTTGTTTTTCCCCTCTTATTGTTTTCTGTCAAAGAGCATAAGCTTGAAACGTAAAAGACTTTACCATTCTTCCCGAGTGTTAAACTAATACACCTGCTTGTTGCTCCTACACCTGTCTTCGTCTTTTGTTTTCTGTAAATTTGAACTATATATATATATATATATATATATATATAGTTCAGATTTATAGCTTTATCTGCTTCTAGTTTCACTGGTCCATGCACACACATACATACACATTTATATATATTCCTTGGTATGGGTTGGACAGGCCATCGCAAGCTTAAGTAATATATACGACAAAACTATTGAGAGTATGGAGTGACACATATCACCATATGCTATGTTCTTTTAGTCGAAATACAAGTAAGGTAATGAAATGTAATTACATAACTCACTTTTCTTTTCATTACCACACACACGTACATATGTATTTTTACGTATGATTTGAAAACACATGAGTGTGAACTACAAGAGAAGAGAGTACTGTTTTTATACTGAGAGAAGGGCTACAAATTTTTCAAATTGTTACTCTGAGTTTGTTGCATCCCATCTTTGAAGACTGGAAGTGAAAAATTTAGATCAGCAGTTTGTGAAATGTCACCCAACAACAGAACGTAGATAAATACATACATGTACACATTCACATGTGTATATGAACATCTATAGAGAAAGAGAAGAAATATGTACAAGAGAGAGAGAGAGAGAGAAAGAGATGAGCAATAATTCCTGTAATATTTAGTGCTGGATGCTTGAACAAGAATGACTGATGCATGGTGCATGTGCATTGCTTGGGTATGTGTGTGTGTGTGTGTATGCATGCAATTTATAATGGAAAGTCCTGAGAGCCAAGAAAGAAGCCTGTTGCTAATGTGGCAGTGGCAGATGTGAACAAGTAGATTAAAAGAAGAATGTTAATGAAAAGTTCATCAGGTATTTAAGGATGCAGCTCTGCTGATTCTGTGCTGCTGACATGCACAACACCAACATTGGCAAAAGCGGCATCACAGGTGATGGTGGCTATGATGATGAGTCTGTTGACATGTGTGTATAAGAGAGAGGGGGGGGGAGAGAGAAAGGCAAACTCACAGAAAAGGAAAATAGAGAGAGAGGGAGATAGGTAGAAAGGAAAAGAGATAGGTAGAGAGATATAATCAAAGATAAAGAGATAGAGAGAGAGAGAGAGAAGCAGAAAGAGATAGAGACAGACACAGAGAAAGAGAGAGAGAGAGAGAGAGAGAGACTGAGAAACAAAACAGAGAGTAAAAATAGAAACAGAAAGAGAGAAAGAAAGAAAAAATAGATAGAGAGCAAGCTAGAAACACATAAACAAGAAGATATATAAACAGGAAAACTAAAAAAAAAAAAGAACAATTAAAAACAATAGAAAGAAAATTTTATCTTGTTTGTTGGGTTTTAAACATCCTCTCCACTTTCTTAAATGTAACTACGGCAAGATTTTGCAAGAGAGCAAGAAGGTATAGGTATAT
>NC_068996.1:8926404-8931382 GCF_001194135.2 Octopus bimaculoides | reverse complement strand
TATATATATATATATATGTTTGTATATATATATATCAAGGGTTGCTTGGCAGGCCACTGTTTTTCAACAACATTTTAAAACGAAATATTTATTTCAGTTCCACTGCACCAGGGAAAGGTATGAATGAACATCACAATAGCTCGTCCCCCACTCACCAAGAAGTCTAAAATAAGATTTTTAAAAATAATAAATAAGACTATTTTCTTTGTAGTCAATTATACTTAGGAAATGAGTGTCTTGACTCAAAAAATGATTTTATTATTGGGAGTTATAGCTCTTGCTAGCTTTTTTTTTTTAAGATTTTAAATATCTCTGGAAGTTTTTACATACTAATCACATAGATAACATCCAGCTGATTGCAGTCTCCTATAAATGTGAGACACTATTGTACTTGTATCTATATGATAAAAATTCCTCTGAGATTTCTTCAGGCTTAATTATTAGGATATTCATAATAGGCATCATTACATCTCCTCCACTTCTCTCTCCATACACACTCATATACTTATATATACACACACACACACACACATATATATACAGACACACATATATATACACACACGCACACCTATACACACACACACAAACATATATATATACATATATTATTAATTATTTTAATTATTAATTTTTCTATATGTGGCAGTGGATTTTCATCAATGAGTTTATGAACCTTGGTTCTTTTCCCTAAAACTATATATATATATATATATATATATATATATATATATATATATATATATATATATATATGGTGGGGCAGAGAGGACAGACATTTTGGAAATGGCTATTATTCAGTCCCAGGGGAAGGGACATATGTCTGACAAGTACCATTCGGTCTGTGATGTCTTAGCATTTCTTTTTACACATGGTGGTGTGAATGATGGAGCATAGCGTGTTTGCCTATGGCAGTTACGTGAAGAATAACGAGTCTGTCACAGAAGTTCAGCGTGAGTTTTGGTGCCACTTCAACATTCACTGAAATCAGGCTGTTCCCACCAGTAATACAATCTTACGTTCAGTGAATGCACTTCATACACGAGGTACACTAATGAATAAGAAACCGATGGGGGTGTCATGAGCGGTACAGACCCTGGAAAATGTGAACTGAATCAGACAAGCTTTGATATGGAGTCTGAATCACTCTGGAGGCATTCCACTTAACTTGGCATTGGTAATCAATCGGTAAGGCATATTTTGTATGAAGACCTGCATTTCCACTTGGACAAATTGGTCTTTGGGCAGCAGTTGAAACCATGGAATTACTATGCACATCAGCTTAGCTTTGCACATCAAATGGAAGCAATTTTTGAGGCAAATGACAACCGCATTTTGTTAAGGAAAGATGAAGCTCATCTTCATCTCAATGGTATGGTGAATCAAGAAAATGGTTGTCATTGGGCTCTTGAAAATCTGAGAGAACTGCACAGCCCAAAAGTGATGGTTTAGTGTGCTGTTAAAAAGCTGCTGTCATTGTTCCTTACTTTTTTTAAGACAATAATGGAAATGTTGTTACTGTGAGTTCCAAGCATTACATCAAGATGATAAACAACTTCTCTGTGCCTGAGTTACAACGAAAAATTATGCCTATTTGATGTGAGTGGCCCACACAGACAGAGCATCAATGGACTTTTTACGTCCTCACTTTGGTAACCACCTCATTTCCAGGTTTGCTGACATTCTTTGCCCCCCCCCCCGGTTCCCTGATTTGTCTATGTGTAATAATTTCTTGTGGGGAAACCTCAAAACACATGTATATGCACATAAGACCCATACATTGGACAATTTGAAGGAAGCTAATCGTGTTGAAGTCACCCATATCAACAGAGCAATGCTGGAGAGAGTGGAGGCCAACTTCCAAGGACGCCTTTAGAAATGCATCAATGAAAACAGACACCACATGATGGATGTTGTTTTCCCCCACTTGATTTCAACAAATGCTAAATTCAATACAAACACATTGATGTCAATAAAATTTATTTGCAGCTAAAATGAATGATTTTGTGAATTTTTTCAAAAACGTCCATTCTCTCTGCCCCACCCTGTATTGTAGGCATGTACATGCACTATAGATACTTTTATTGGTTCCAGCCAGAGGCTGTGCCCATGCTGGTGTACCTCCTTTAGAGTAGTCATAAATATACAGTGAATATAAACTCTTAAAGATGAGGTTAGTGGTCCTGGAATATATAATTCTTGCCTTTTTTCATTGTGTTAGAAGGATTGGTGAATGAAGCTTTTCTTAGCCTCAATAATTGACTGGTACATCATCAACTCTGGAGGGAAGGACAGAGGAAAGGAAGGAAAAGAAAAGGATGTGATGGAAAGATGGCAGAGATGGAAAGAAAAAAGGAGGGAAAAGAAGGAAGGAAAGCAAAACATGGAGCAGAGAAAGAGTTGGGACTCATATCATAATGTTGTCTTACTTGAAACTCTAATAGTTGCAGAAACCACCACCATAGGCACAATAAGCTTGGCTGTATGGTTAAGAAGTTCACCTTGAAAATTGCATAGTTTTGGGTTTGGTTCCACTGTGCAGCAAGCATCTATCATAACACTGCACAGAACTATGCCTTGTCAGAGAACTTGGTAGAAGAACACTGTTGAAAGCCCATCATGTGCATGTGTTTGTGTGTGTGTGTGTGTGTGTGTAACCCTTTAGCATTCAGATTATTCTGCAAAATGTAATGCATATTTGTCAACATTATTTTGAATTAATCATGCATTATTTCATAGCTTTGATACTGCAATGATGTGAGTGTTTATTTTTAGAATGACATTGTAGGGTAGGTGTGAGAGGCCAGGTTCTGGGCTGGATATATGCTGGTTTAAATGCTAAAGAGTTAAGTGCAGATGTGCTTGAAGAAAATGGTGATGTGATATTTATATCTTCTATTGGTATTGTTACTGGTTATCCTACACGTTCAAAGCTCCGTGAATAAAATAACAAGACAGGGAAAAAAAAACCTTTCTTGAAGAATGGGTAAGGGTTAGTGACAGGAAGGGCATCTGGTCGCACAAATATTCTGCTTCATATATGCTCCTGTCCAATGCACAATAAGATAGGAAAATAAATGCAAAACCTAAATAGACAAGACAAATAGGGAGATTAAATCTCCTTCACTGAAAAGGTCTAATAAGAGTGAAACATGTCTTATTTTCACCAGTTGTCTTTAAAGACCAGATCCACTCTTAACTTCATTCTCTGTATCAGCCACAAATTTTGATCACATGATCTTATTGATGTTATCTTATTTATGTGCTTCTTTTTAGATCTTAAATTCTAAAGGAGTTATGTAACGCATACATAAACACACGCAAATATACACAAATATATACACATGCACAATATATATAAACACATACATAAACACACACAAAAACAAGCATAAATACAAGCATACACATATATAAACACAAATACATAAACGCATATAAACACATATACAAGTATATACATACACAGAGGCAAAAGAGCAAGAGACGAGATCTCTTTGTATTTTCTATGTAAACCCTGAAGTATTTGAAACAGAACAAGTTACACACACGCACACACACACACACAAACTTTTCTCATTATCACTGGACATTTGGCAAGCACTGAAAGTAGTTTACACAATATACAGACAGAACATATTCAATGTTGTGGCACTACGTCGCTTACGGTGACGAGGGTTCCAGTTGATCAGATCAACGTAACAGCTCGCTCGTGAAATTAACGTGCAAGTAGCCGAGCACTCCACAGACATGTGTACTCTTAACGTAGTTCTCGGGAAGATTCAGCATGACAAGGCTGGCTCTTTGAAATACAGGTACAACGGAAACAGGAAGAAAGAGTGAGAGAAAGTTGTGGTGAAAAAGTACAGCAGGGTTCGCCACCATCCCCTGCCGGAACCTCGTGAGGCTTTAGGTGTTTTTGCTCAATAAACAGTCATAACATTCAGTCTGGGAATCGAAACTGCAATCCTACGACCACAAGTCCGCTGCCCTAAACACTGGGCCATTGCGCCTCCACGCATATTCAATAACTAAAAAGTGTAATACATGTGTGTGTGTGTGTGTGTGTGTGTGTGTGTGTGTATGTGTGTGTGTGCATGCTATTTTATATACCACATGCATACTCATTGTATAAAAAATGACGTTCAAAATACTGACTTTTAAAAACATGAAAAGGAAAGATTTGTTTGACCTTTTTGTCTCTTATACATTGTAGAAAAACAATATTTCACAGCAACACAAGAGAAAGGAAATAAACTTCTGTTGTTGTTGTTGAAAACTCTCTAATGGGCACTCCTTTAATTGTACTTATGAAACTAGGGTGGAGTTAATGGTCTCATTTCAAGCTTTCTGTTTGATCTATATATCTATATATAAGCTTGTGGTTGAATGAATACATTATCTACACCCAGTAATATAGATATATATATGACATGCATAGAACAGTGTAGTGTGTATATTTATCAAGGCAGGTTAAAATCTAAGCTGTGTCATCACCATTGCTTAACATCCACTTTCCATGCTGGCATGGGTTGGACAGTTTGGCAGTAGCTAGCCAGGCAGAAGACTACACCTAACTTCTGCATCTGTTTTTGCATGGATTCTATGGCTGGATGCTCTTTCCAACACCAGCCATCCAGCAGAGTGGACTTAGTGTTTTTTACATAACACCAGCACATGTGAGGCCAGTTTTGGCATGGTTTTTACAGCTGGATGCCCTTCCAAAAGCCAACCACTTCACAGTGTGAACTGGATACTCTTTTTACATGGCACCAGCACTGGCAGGGCCACCAAGTAACTCGCAACACAAAAATCCTTTAAGAGATGAGTGGGGGAATTGGAGGAGGTGATCTTGTGCCCATCCTCTTGATAGATATATATATATATATATGTGTGTGTATATATGTATATATATATATATATATATATATGTATATATATATATATATCATCATCATCATCATCGTTTAACGTCCGC
>NC_068996.1:8923045-8925878 GCF_001194135.2 Octopus bimaculoides | reverse complement strand
TATATATATATATATATATATATATATATATATATATATATATGCATACCTGTGTGCTAAGTTTGCTTCTCAACCACTTTGTTCCAGGTTCAGTTACAGTGCAGGGCACCTTGGATAAGCATTTTCTACTATTGCCCTGAACTAATCAAAGCCTCATGAGTGGATCTGGTAGAAGAAAATTGAAAAAAAGGCCATTGTGTATGTGTGTGTGAATGTCTTGATATTGTGTGAATTATAAATTACTGTCAATGTCATACAAGCAATGTCATTCATTTCAAATATTCTGTGGTAAAATATTTCTAACAACAGAGAAATATTACCTTGCTAGGAAACAGGTGAGAGTTGGTAACAGGAAAGACATTTGGTCGTAGAAATTTGTCTCAATGAATTCCACCCAACACATGCATGCATGAATGGAAAAGTGGACATTAAAATGATAAAGATATAGATAGGCCAAAATTCCCTTGTGGTATAATGTAAGACTTCTTCATTGACTGGTATAAAAGAAATATACATTGCTTAGTAAGAAGATTACATAAAAGATAAAGATCCTTATAAGATATCTTTTAGCTTTTCTTGTTTCAGTTATTAGACTGTGGCCATGCTGAGACACCACCTTGAGGATTGAACCTGGAACTGTGTGATTGGGAAGCAAGATACCTAGATTATTTTAACATTATATTTCCTTTAAATTGTTGACGCCTTTAATTCCACTAACTTTTGGCTTTTCTGAATCTCCCATACTGTCTATATCCAGCAGGGTATAGGTACCTAGACAACATAACGTGTGCGTCCGAGTACGCAAGTGACAGTGGGTTTGCGTGTGTGAGAGTGAATGTGGGTATGCGTGTGAGTGAACGTATGTGTACATGTGTCAGCATGCTTGTGATTTGTGGAGTGGTGTGTGTGTGCATGTTTGTGAGTATACACAAGACTCTGCGCGTGTACACATGACTCTGTGTGTGTGTGTGTGTGTGTGTGAGAGAGAGAGAGAGAGAGAGAGAGAGAGAGAGAGAGAGAGAGAGAGAGAGAGAGAGAGAGAGAGAGAGAGAGAGAGAGAGAGAGCATTCATGTGATTATGTGCGATTTGTTTCCCTATTTAAAATGTTCCTCTGTCACCATCACTTACTTCCCCTGCTTGTGGCCCTCCGAGGGGAGAAAGCGACTACACATATCAAAGAATATCGGTTTCACCAAGTCAAACAGTGTTAATCTGAAAGATTTAAGACAATTAAGAAACATCATGCTCATAAATAAATGAATAAATAAATAAAACCCAGTGGAAGAAAGTTGGGAGAAAGAGAAAGAAAATGAAAACAAACTAGAATCGAAACTGAAAGCGTATTTTTTTTTTTAATACGGATAAAAACTCAGTAAACATAATTGTTAACTTCTGAGACATACCAACAAACACACATAATACAAACACAAAGAAATAATAAAATAAAATAAAAACTTTCATAAAACGCTCAAACTAGAACGTAACCCAAATACACAAATATGTACCCGCTACTAGCGCGGGAAGAGACGGTGCAAGCATACAGCCTTATTTGGGACAATTAATGGGACAATTAAAACGCTTTGAAGAGCCTCTTAAAAACTTCATCGCCAAAACGAACGAGTGAAGAAACAGTTTTGGATTGATTTGAAACATTAATTTCCCATTATTGGACTCATCTGATTAGACTGATGTACAAATACAATAATAATTACTGCTATTATTATACCTGTGATTATTTTGATTGAAAAAATAAAATCGACCATGTTGGTAAAAAATTTTGGACCTGGGTTTTAATGGTACACGCACGTATAACAGCGAGATAAGGTGTACTAATGTGACCATCATGGGAGCTAAGGGCCCTCTTCCTCTACTACATCCAGTGAAGTCATAATTCAATACACAACGTATGGGACAGAGGAATTAGATTTATGGAATATCCCAGATTTAACGTTCTGAAAAAAAATTTAAATATGTCTTTCGTCTACAAATTGGCGCAGACGTGGCAGTTATACGGTATATATAACCGCCACGCTATGTGGTCATGGGTTCAATCTCACAGTATGGCATCTTGGGCAAGAAGTCACTTGCCCAAGGTGCCATACTACTTTTACCTCGGACCGATCAAAAATCCTGGTGAGTGGATTTGGTCGATGGAAACTGAAAAGAAGCCCGTCATATGAGTGCATGGATGTGTATGCACACACGTGTGTGTGTGTGTATACATACATGTAATGTGTATATGTGTATACATATTTGTTATATGTATGTGTGTTCTTGTGTCCTCCATCTCCACTGCTTGACAACAAGTATCAGTTTCTTTGCGTCCTTGAAGCTTAGCAGTTCGGCAAACGAGTGAGACTTATTAAAAAAAAAAATAACAAACACTGAGATTGATTTGTTCGAATAAACCCTTAAGACTGTGGCCCCAGCATGACCACAGTTTAATGACGGAAACGAGTAAGAAAGATAAAACAAATAACGGCTATTTCATTTTTGTTTGGCGTATATGAGTCAATAATATAACACAAGCTTCAACTAAGCTAGAACTTTCTAGCTGTGATCATCTCGTTACATAAGTCGTAACACTAATCTAATTCCAGTCCCAAACCAATTTGCATCGTAAATTGGATATGAAAAACCAAAATCAATCAGCTCGTCAATTTTTTTTTTCTTTTTTTAAGATTTGTCTCAGACCACAAGAATCTGAGGCTCCCATAAACTGTGATATAGTTAGTTTATTGTCCCAAAGATTTAAACTGATGTTTGTGTTTAGATCCAAATCAACCCTTATTGAATGAATCTATAACCATAGGTAGAGCAACGTTAACCATC
>NC_068996.1:8921102-8922598 GCF_001194135.2 Octopus bimaculoides | reverse complement strand
ATATATATATATATATATATATATATATATAGGACTGATAGTAAACAAGTTGATTTGAGTGAGATTTGTTTATTCCTAACAGATCTCATGTGCAATTTATAAAAAGAGTGCTAGAGGCTCTCTCTTTCTCGTAAAAGGCATCAGGTGGCAAATGTAACATGCTCGGAAGAAAACCTAGTGTACGTATGTTTGTTTATTTTTAACCCTTCGCTGTCCTACATAATACATGTAATACACAGGACATATTTCCCTAGCATCCATGCATCATATACGATACATGTTTCCATTTGTTTACTCACCACCAGAGTAATTTAGGATTTCTGTAAAGGAAAGTTTTATGTTACTCAGAACGCATGAAACAAGGGCTGACTAAAAAGTCTAAAATGCCTTGGATGGGCAAAAATATCTAAAATGGCAGAGCTTTTGCAATTTGAGAGAGATTTGTCTGCTATTTTTAACACGTCTTCCGAGAGCTCCATAGTGGCTCCTTTCTCTCATAAATGGCATCAGCTGGCTAATGACAGGCTGGTAGCATACATGTTGCATATCTATTTGTTTTAATTGCCTTCAGTATGTATACATATTTATATTTAAAAAAATATACGTATATATGTGTAAAATATAGTCAATTTTTAAAATTGTTTGTTCAAAACAGCTGCTCCTTTTGGTATTGGTTTAGAAAGAACTATAATAAAAGGGTTCCAATAATGACCATCTCAATCATATTTTCTAACAATTTCTCTAGGATTACATTAAGCAATGTGTACTTTTATTTATGCATTTTAATCGTAATAAGATTTAAGGTTTGAAGACTGTGATCACTAATAATGGTGGTGGTGAAATTGCCGTTATACCTAACGAACGGTGTGGTTTCACAAACTTTCCCTGTTATCTTTCTACATTTTCGCCACTATCGGAGCGCGAAGCGCTCATCACGAACGCAAGTTCGTGAGATGGTTGTGATCTGTAAACAGTTTTGAGTAGGAGCCGGAAAACGAAGTATGAACACGCAATGCGATTGTGCACACTGAATTCGTAAAACAATAAATATATATATATTTTTAATCAGACGAAGTCTTCACGCAAAACTTTTCTTTTTTCAGAGAGAGGGAGGGAGAGAGAGGGAGAGAGAGAGAGAGAGAGAGAGAGAGAGAGAGAGAGAGAGAGAGAGAGAGAGAGAGAGAGAGAGAAAGAGAGAGAAATGATACGCTTCCTTTATTTTCTAGGTTCAAATCCCGCTGGTATCACGACTTTTCGGGATCGATAAAATAAAGTATCGGTCATGTAATAATACAACGGTCTCCAACCGCTTTTTTGCACTGCGACTCCGTTTCATGCTAAGCAATTTTCCCACGGACCGGAGGGATACAGCACATAAAACACAGAGTGCATAATATGTAATGTAACTGCTACATATATAACACATATGCAATGAAGAAAGAAGAAAAAAAAAACACCCTGTAGATTGCGACAGTCAATAAAACAAAAATAAAATG
>NC_068996.1:8915762-8921092 GCF_001194135.2 Octopus bimaculoides | reverse complement strand
GCTGAAGTAATATGCACGCGCGCTTGTGTTGGGGGGAAGGGGATGGCGAGGTTTTATAGTTAATACGAGAATAATAGTTGCCGTTGGTTGGTTACACTCTTCTCACGTATTTAATCTATGGTTTCACCTGTTAATTTTCTGACAGTTACAAGTTGACAAAGGAAGTCACCGTTGGAATCCCTTTGATCATAAATGAGATCGATCGTGGCTGACCTGCGGCTAAAGAACAACAGCAGCAACAATAACAGCAAAAATAATAATAATAATAATAATAATGTCCTAAAATTATAAAGTTCTATAGTATGTAAATGTTTCAAATATCTGCTTTTAAATCATTTTCAAACCATTTATCTGAACTTCGCAGCATTTTCCTTACAAATCTCGTAAATATAATAACGAATACAATATAAACATTATGCAAATTAAGAAAATAATATAACTTTTCTAATAGTGATAGGAAAAGGCCGGGTGTACAGTTTTTTACTTGCATATATTTGTAACTATGGTTGATTGGTCTACCAAATCGACCCTGGACAAGCAGATCTATGATCAAACGCTTCCAAGCCATGATAACGTAATTTCTTTGTACATCCAGAACATCATTACATAATTTCTCCCTCCGTTGTTTAAGACAAAGGTGTGTGTAATTTGAGGAAGATTTAGCTGCTATTTCTGCAAAGTTTCAGGTCAAGCTACAAATAAGAGGCTTTGTCGTTAGCTATTATTCATTTTATCAACCTTAGAAGGACGAAAAGATGATATATACCAGATTGTGAATTTAGAAAGTAACTTAAAAGGATGGATGAATCTGATGTAGCACTAGCAAAGGCCCTCAGAAAATTCGGGTTAATGGGAGTCGGGTATTTGTTAGCTTTTCGAACCCAGGCTATATCTGCTCCGATAATCAGTGAATCCTCTGCGACGGTGGAACCTCAGATTTACAGTGATATACTTATTTCGAAACATTATTATAAATTAGTGCCCACCCAGAATATTCTGAAGCGCTAACGTAGCTACAGTGTGTGCCACCCGGGGCGACGCTTCCGTTTGCAGCACCCGGACCCCACAAGAAACACATATTGCCTACAGCAGACCCAAAAGTGCCACCCGGGCGCGGACCGCCCCCCTCCCCACACAGAATAGCTACGCTTGTGTTCTGAAGCACTCCCAGATACCAAAGTTTGGCGATGGGCCTGCCATAGAATGTGATCTGCTCGCGACCATCCCGATTTTTATAATAACTAGGACTACATGTAATGTCTCATGTATTCTTTCATTTTCCTGGATTTAAAAATTTTATTTCGTAAGTTAGTAATGATTTGAGGCGTATTTGGCTGCTATTTCTAGCAAGACAAACAATTACGTAGAGGTTCTCGCATATATATATATATATATATATATATATAGTTGAGCGTTCTACTAATGCTTCCAGCATTTAATATGATAACGATAATTTCATATTTAGCTCATATCTCGTCATTTAACATAGGATTCAGGGAGTCACATAGACTCAGTACTTATACCATTTGGAAGCAAAACTATTTTAAAAGAATTGATTGTACTGCACCGGATTCAGGTAAATTCACGGTTTGTGAGTGATGAGAAAGTTCAACTTTGAGTACAGAAGGCCATAAATATTCTATCCTTCAAGCCTCCAGGGTCAGCTCCTGACTAAATAGAGACCTGTGATCAAGGACTTTCACGCCGTGACGATGCTTTTTAAAACGGAATGGGGTGATTCGAGGAAAATTTAGCTGTTATTTCTGGCAACTAAAAGATGTTCCCTCGCTAATTCTCTAAGAAAACATGATTTAAAAGCGAAGGTGAATAGTCGATTTAATCTCTGCCAATATTTTGGCTGAAATACAGATTTTATCGACCCTAGAAAAACAAAATCTACCTTGGTCCAGGACTATCCCGTTCCTGGTTTATACACAACGGTCCAGGTGTTACCACTGAACTGAGAAGGTTTTTTTTTTCTTACTTTAAAAAGGTAACAATGATTATATTTCTTTATACATTTATGTGAACCCGTGTATAGTTTGTAAGAGTAGGGATAACAAAAATGCTTTGCAGATGTGCGTACCTGTATGTATGTATGTATCTGCGAGGATTTAATCTGTAAATATGTGTATTTGTAGGATGGCAGAAATGATTATTTACGAAGTTTGCTTCGCAGACACCAGGCTCCGGGTTCTATCCTTTTGCACAGCATATTTTTAACAAGTGTTTCTCTCTAATATATATATATATATTGATGGAAGATTTTAAAAATCGAGAAGCCACCGCAAAAACCAGTGACACGATTTTGATACAAGCGACCCGTTGGCAAGCTTTAACCAACAACACACTTGTTCACCAATTGCGATATAAAATAAACAAATATAATGGCTAAGTTCTGAGGGGTTACCTGTTCATAAGGAACATGATTAGTCCATTTAAAATACAGAACTCAAAAGTTCTAGATCTGTGAGTCAAAAGGTCTTATTGTAACAACAACTCGTTAATTTTAATAAAACATTAAACTTGTTACCAAAAGGGATACAAAATATACGTACAGCAGAAGAGGATAATCCAAAGAAGTGAAGATTTTACTGGAGAGATAAGTTCAAGGACGAGATAATTCAAAGAAACTGAAGAATTTACTATGATATAATGAATTGAAGAATTCATCATGAAATAATTCAAAGAAGTGGAAAATTTTCATCATGTTGTAGTAGTAATGGAATTGTTTGAAAAGTTGTTAGACCGTCCGTCGGTGATCCTAAGAATTGTGACAAAGTCGGGAGTGGTTCAAAGGCAGTGCTAAGGTAAAAACGGCGTCGAAGGTGGTTGAGATGGTAGGAGGTGACGACGCCGGGGAGTGGTAAAGGTGGTAGGAGGCTGTAACAAAGGTGGAGGTAGCGAAAGTGATAACAATAGTTGACTGATATATAATCTCAGTCTCCATGACATAATAGAGTGAATGGCTTGCTTACGGATTCGAATATACTTTAAGTATGTTTCAACTGGTAACAAAATTGAATTTCAGTTAAATCTAGGATGCAATAACTGACCCCGGCTCCCAGATGATGAAGTACGTTGTGACAAAGACAAAACTGTATTGGTAGCAGACTGCCACAAAGTCGAGATTTGATGAAGGTTAGTTTGTTTGGAGCCCATTGAGGCTGGAGTTTATCTTGGTTTCTGTAAAGTTTAAGCAACTGTTAGTATGATTCTCGAGTCTGAAAAGGATAACAGTCCGTCGCAAGGTTATCTTCTCTCTTCAGCTCCTGTTGGTACTCATTTTCAGCTGAATTGACCAGAACAACATCAAATAACGTGACTTGCTCAAAAAGACACGAGGCGCTGCCCGGTCCGACAATGGAACCCACGATCGTTCGATCATGATAATATTTTCCTTTTTTCATTGCTGACTCCAGGTCGCTCCGAATCGAAGACATCTCAGTCATGACTATCCAACCTCACCTCACCAACGGACTAGTACATCAATACCATATTCAATGAGTCCTTTCTTAAAGGTGGTACGATGAAGATTTAAATGCCATTTCTACCATGTAAGAGAGGGCAAGGAACACTACATTCGTGGGCATTCAAATTTAAAAGTGCTCGTTAACGCTAATACAGTAATTTAATATAAGCTACATAAAAGGGCTTTGTATGGTTATAATTTAAATCTTATCAATCGGACAGATTCTTTTATACATTTGGAATTTGTCCCCGGGTGCCCAAGGGTTTTCCCTGTCCCAAGCATGGAGCTGAAATGATGGCTGAAGTATAAGTAGGAGGAAGTGGAGTTAAGACAACTCTCTAACTTGATAAAACAGTTTCGGTTATTTCAAATTTAAAGGACTAACAATTGTTACGCTTATTTAACTCTTACACTTATATACATTTCTCCTTGTTTATAGAAGGATTTGGCTAGAGAGACTAAAAAGGGATAGGTATGTTTAGAATGTGCGCATAAGTGACCTTGAAATGTCACGGGTCATATCCTGCGCAACCCGTTTGTGTACCTAGTGACGAGTGGCGGATTGGAGCGGTTTATGACGTTAAGAGTTAAATAAACGCGCACTAGGTCAGTTATAGTATCTATTAATGCTCCGCTGCTTTTATTATAATTCCAGTTTTGGAACTATAATAATAATAACAATAATAATAAAAGGCGGCGAGCAGGCAAAATCGTTACTGCACCGGATAATATCCTTAAGCATTTCTTTTGTTGCCGAGTCGACTTTGTCTTTCGTCCTTGCAGGATCTACAAAATAAGTTCTATTTGAGCACAGGGGTTGGAGAATCGACTTCCCCACCCCTCAAAATTGTTGGCGTTGTACCAAAATAAGAAAGGATTATAATTCCATTCATACCTAGCATACTTTATAGCTGTGATGGCTAACTGCGGCCCATGGGACTTGCCTAACGAAAAATTACCCTGAATTTTTTTTCTTAATAGTGCAACCCATTTTCAGGAAATGCCTGTCTTAAGGAAACATACTAAAGCTACCGGTACACTCTTCAATATTTTAGGTGTCCCGATTTTTAAAAATTATGCCTTTAGAACAAGTATTTGGTATTTTTATACTAGCGACTCGGACAAAATATATGTATATATATTAAAGAATGTTTTTCTTAAAAAAAAAGTTATATGTTTTGTTTTTTTTAATTTTAAAAATTTGTTTACTTTAAAAAAAATGTGTTATTATTTTAAATCAGGAATTTATTAGGCTTCGGGGGTTTATAGCAGTTTGACTTTTTCTTTGTTGTTCATATATTTCGTTCGTATTTGTAATGTATGAATGTATTTTATTTGCATTTAAAAACATTAAATTGTTTAACTTTCCAAAAATTTGTTTTTAAATGCTGCTGTTTTAAATTTCTGTTTATTATGGATACAAAATGTGACTACAAAAAAAAAATAAATATATATATTTTCCACTTAAAGTGCAAACGAAAATATATTTATTACGAACAAAAAAAAAAGAAAGTACTACAAATCCTCTAACCACAGTCAGTTTCATGATTTAAAAAAAAAAAAAACCTAATAATTTTTAACTGAAAGTCCATGCATAAACGAATGGGGACCTTTGTGATTTGACGGGCAACATTTTTTTATGTAGTGTTTTTGGTACCGAAACACTTTCTAACTTCGAATACTTGTATATTTTGTGGTATAGAACAGATAAAAAAGTTTGTATTCGAAGTTATTTCATGTAAAAAATTGTCGTATTTCGGTAATTTCAACCAATCACTGACTTCTATTGATGTGAAAACAATTATGCCGTGGAATGTAAACAACGGTGTTACGGGATTTTTTCCCTTGAATAAAATTA
>NC_068996.1:8910944-8915625 GCF_001194135.2 Octopus bimaculoides | reverse complement strand
TGTCGTATTTCTGTAATTTCAACCAATCACTGACGTCTATTCAGCTGAATACAGTTAGTGCTGTTCGGTGTCAAGTGTGTTATTCCCTGTTTAATTATATCATTATTCCCTAGTAAGGGTTTAGGGTTAGGGTTTTAGGGTTAGGGTTAGGGTTATGGTTATGAGTTATAGGGTTAGAGTTAAGGTTATGGCAAAAATAATCATAACCCTAACCGTAATCCTAAAACTAAGGATCTTTGTGATTTGACGGGCAACATTTTTTTATGTAGTGTTTTTGGTACCGAAACACTTTCAAACTTCGAATACTTGCATATTTTGTGGTATAGAACAGATATTAGCGGATTGGCAAAGGAGTTTGATAGAAAAAGTACTGGGCTTACAAAAAGTGAATAAATAAATAAAATAATAAATAAGTTTTGGGGTCAGTTCATTCGACTAAAACCCTTCAAAGTGGTAACCTCGGCATGGCCGCAGTTAAATGATTGAAACAAGTAAAAGATAAGATATCTTCCGAAGGAAACTGTATTTGTTGTGAATGAAAACGTTTTAGTTTTAAAGACGTTCCAGTCATGACCAAGTCATCTTTCAGACAAATTGTATCTTGGACTACATTATCTAATGTAATTTCCTTTTTTAATCACAATAACATGAATTGAGGAAGAACTGACTGCTGGTTTTAGCTAATCGAAAAGACTACGGAAGCTTCCTCATTGGCTTGTAAATATGTTGGTGTTTAGCCCTAGGGCAGCTCAGCCAGGGAGCGGAACTATAATCAAAGGCGTCATTTTCATTAGAAAGTCTAACCTCGAAGTATATTATCCAGTGTGATTATTGAATTTAACATTTCTTTCTTGTCAATTAGAATTGAAGGAAGAGTGAAACCGCCATATCTCCCTATAAAAGAGATAAAATATGTGCGGTAAGACGTTTGCTTCCCAAACACATGGTTCTAGGTTCAGTCCCACTGCGTGACATCTTGAGCAAGTGTTTTCTACTATAGCCCTGAACCAAGCAAAGCCTTGTGAGTGAATCTGGTTGCCAGAAACTGAAGGAAGTCTGTTGTGTGTGTGTGAATATCCATTTGTTATTTACACCACCTGTCTTCGTCTGTTGTTTTTTTGTAAATTCTCCCATATATATATATATATATATATATATATATATATATACACATACATATACACATATACATGACCAGACATATATCTAACTGCATATAAATACATTACTGCTCTATCCTTTGGAATATGCTTCCTTTTTAGATATATATTGGATATATATATGATGATGATGGTTATATATATATTATCATCAACATTTAAGGTCCGTTGTCCATGCAGGCATGGGTTGGACGGTTTGACCAGGGCTGGTAAGCTGAGAGGCAGCATCAGACTCCACTTTGATTTGGCATGGTCTCTACAGCTTGATGCTCTTCCTAACACCGGCCATTCCGAAAATGTAATGGGTGCTTTTACGTGCCACCAGTATCTGCCATGACTACAATTTTACTTGGCTTGATGGGTCTTCTACGCAAGCTTGGCATGTTGCCAAAGGTTTCGGTCTTTTGTCATTGCCTCTGTGAGGCCCAACGCTCAAAAGTGCTTTTTCACATGTCACTGGCACAGGTGTATACACACACATATACTCTCTCTCTCTTTTACTTGTTTCAGTCATTTGACTATGGCCATGCTGGAGCACCGCCTTTAGTCGAGCAAATCGACTCCAGGACTTATTCTTTGTAAGCCTAGTACTTATTCTACCGGTCTCTTTTGCTGAACCACTAAGTTACGAGGACGTAAACACACCAGCATTGGTTGTCAAGCGATGTTAGGAGGACAAACACAGACACACAAACATGTACACACAGATGCATATACATGTATATATATGACAAGCTTCTTTCAGTTTCCATCTACCAAATCCACTCACAAGGCTTTGGTCGGCCCGAGGCTATAGTAGAAGACACTTGCGCAAGGTGCAATGCAGTGGGACTGAACCCGGAATCATGTGGTTCATAAGCAAGCTACTTACCACACAGCTACTCCTCCACCTATATACACACACACACGCATAAATTAGTTATAGGATTCAATATAATCTTGGCACATCAATAGGTATAACAACATAGGGTTGACAGTGAGGTCAAACAACAATGAAAATATCAAGTGTTGGTGGGTTATTGTAAGTGTTGGTGGATAAGTACCAAATCCAATGACTAAAATAAGTGAAAAATAAATTATAAAAGGTTTGACGATTTGGTCACTTTTTCTAGCTGATCAAGTAACTGACAGGCAGGCTTCTTTGATTTTTCTTTTTGGAATCTGATTCAAGGTTGCTTTTATGTGTTTCTATATCATCATCATTCAATGTAGATATAAAAAAAGGGAGATGAATGGGGTTTAAAATTTACAACTGTTTTTGTAGAATTTTACTGATGTGTACATCATCATCATCATCATCATCATCATCGTTTAACATCCGCTTTCCATGCTAGCATGGGTTGGACGATTTGACTGAGGACTGACAAGCCAGAAGGCTACACCAGGCTCCAATCTGATCTGGCAGAGTTTCTACAGCTGGATGCCCTTCCTAACACCAACCACTCAGAGAGTGTAGTGGGTGCTTTTACGTGCCACCGGCACGAAGGCCAGTCAGGTGGTACTGGCAACGGCCACGCTCAAAATGGTGTATATAATCCACCATGTTCAGGTAAAATTTTAAACAGGTATCAAACAGGTGTAAAACATTGATCATATGACTTTGTGTTTGCCTCCCACCTTGCCTGGCATCTGGTGTTAGGTTGTTTACATCCCCGTAACTTGCAGTTTGGTGAAAGAGGCTGATAGAATAAGCACCATCATCATCATTGTTAACGTCCGCTTTCCATGCTGGCATGGGTTAGACGGTTTGTCAGGAGCCTGCACCTTGATTCTGTGTGTTTTGGCAGGGCTTTTACAGCTGGATGCCCTTCCTAATGCCAACCACCCAGCAGAGTGGACTTAATGATCTTTACATGGCACAAGCATGGCACACCAACCACTTTACGGTGTGGACTGGATGTTCTTTATGTGGCATCACCAGGCTTTAAAAAAAAAATTAAAGTGTAGTGGAATCAATTAGTTCAACTAAAACCCTTCCAGCATTGTCACAGTCCAAATGACTAAAATAAGTAAAAAAATAAATGATAAAAAGTTTGAAGATTTGGTCACTTTTTCTAGCTGATCAAGTAACTGACAGAGCAGCTTCTTTGATTTATTTTATATTTTTATTTTATTGAAAAATTTAGCAACCCCTTCAGCTTTGACTTAACGTTTTCATCAGAAGAAAAAGAATTCTGGTGATGGTACATGCAAATGGGAGAATTATAACGTGTTTTGGCTTAGGGGAAGCTTTATCGAGTTTTAGTATCAGACTGTATATAGATTTTTTCTTTCTTTTATTGTCAGAATATTTTAACGTCAGTAAAGAATTGGTTCCTATCAGATCTTTAATAATTTTTGTCTTTATTCTTCCTCTTTCCAGCAGCACTCAGACACACAAAGCATTGCAACGAACGATTTACAAAAACTACTAAACAAATTCACTGGCCAGCCATGAAGCAGAGGTCAATTCACCTGTCACTTCAACTAACTTAGCCCTGATGGCGTTGGTAAAAATCCTTCGTACATTTACCGATGACAATAGTTGTTTTCTTTGCTTCCACTTCAAAGATATTGTATTTGACGACTTGTAAACCACATGAGCTTATAAAACGTGCATCAGTTTTATCAGGCCATTTTATGAACCAACACTTGCCAGTAACAAAAAAAAAAAAAAAAAAAAAAAAAAAATTTTTTTTTTTTTAAAACCCCTCTATCTGCATGTTTTAAGATGCAGAATGAGTTCCTAGCATATTTTGTTTTTTTTTAGGCACAGGCATGGCTGTGTGGTAAGACAGCCAAGACATGAGAAGCAGTCAAGAAACACACCAATGGCCACAAAAAGTGGAAAATAACTGTTGAGGCCCTATTCTCCACAAGGGACAAAAAGGATTAAGAAGAAGATATATATATATATGCATGTGTGAATGTGTATGTTTGTCCCCTATCACTGTTTGTCAATGGTTTTGGTGTGTTTATACCCCCATAACTTAGCTGTTCGACACAAGAGACTGATAAATTGAGTAACCAGGCTTAAAAGAAATAAGAACTAGGGTCAATTCATTCAAGGTGATGCCCCAGCATTGCTACAGCCTAATGACTAAAACAAGTAAATGATATATATAGCGAACCATATAAGCTATCAAATACTGGGTCCTTTCAGGGTAAGCTTGAGCAAGTAGGAGACTTAGCAGAGTTAACAAAATTGGTCGATGGCATGGCTGTATGGGAAAAAGCTTACTTCCCAACCACATGGTTTCCGGTTCAGTCCCACTATGTGGCACCTTGGGCAAGTGTCTTCTATTATAGCCTCAGATAAATCAAAGCCTTGTAAGTGTATTTCGTAGAGGAAAACTAGAAGAAACCCATCATCATCATCATCATCGTTTAACGTCCGCTTTCCATGCTAGCATGGGTTGGACGATTTGACTGAGGACTGGTGAAACCGGATGGCAACACCAGGCTCCAGTCTGATTTGGCAGAGTTTCTACAGCTGGATGCCCTTCCTAACGCCAACCACTCAGAGAGTGTAGTGGGTGCTT
>NC_068996.1:8909549-8910910 GCF_001194135.2 Octopus bimaculoides | reverse complement strand
ATATATATATATATATATATATATACACACACACGCGTGTGTGTCATTGTGTTTGTCCCACTTTCGCTGCTTGACAACCAGTGCTAGTGTGTTTACATCCCTGTAACTTGGCTTTTTGGCAAAAAGAAACTGATAGAATAAGTACTAAGCTTTTAAGTTCAAAGGTCAATTTGTTCTATAAAAATCCTTCAAGGCAGAAACAAGTAAAAGATAAATGACACAGAAAGTCAATGCTGTATCTTTCTTAAGAAAAGAAAAAAATTATAAATCTTCAAGCACCAACATGGCGGCCCATGATCACTGAGCCTGTAAAAGAGGCCTGGCACATGAAATGAGAGTGGAGATTGATATAGAGCAGGCATGAGTAGCCTTTTTGGAGCAAACCGCACTACTAAACAAAATTGAAGGTGCCATTAAGGCATGCCATTTAGAAAGACATGTAGGCCATAGGTTACGCATGAATGATATAGACAAAGGTGAACAATGAAAAAGATTATCATTACAAAAGAAATTAATCATTTTTCAAGCAAACCTAGTTAGGTGAGGTTTTTTTTGTTTTTCTTTGGTGGGGGGTTAGGGTTAGTCAAAGAAAGAAGTGTTCTCCCTTGTGATTCTTCTTTTCAGAACCTTTCAAAAGGTAAGAGAAAGGTATTCTCAACTTGGAAACCTGGCTTTGACTTCTCATAACAGACTCTGCTAAAAGCACTCAAGGACCAGGCGGTGGTGTTAAAAGTTCACAAATCAGGAACAATACCAAAATAATCATCAAATTACATCCTTCAGTTTTAAAACTCTTTTGGATGCCCAAGAGGACTCCGCCTGATTCTGTGATACAAAACTTTCTGTAAATTAAAACGTTCCATCAAAATTCCTGGTTAATTTGTGTTCTAAACACCAGCTTAATAACAACAAAATTATTTTACTAAATTGCTCATAATTAACAAAATTAATTGATAAGAAAGCAGTGTATTTCAGTTGAAATATGGTAGTGTAAAGATATATAAAAAAAAAAAAAGGAAAGAACATGTAGTTCCTGTTATATAAATAAACAGCCAAAACCTACTATGGAACCTGGTGCAACCCCTGGCCTTGCTAGTTCCTGTTAAGCTATCCAACCCATGCCAACATGGAAAACATGTTAAATGATGTCAATGATCTCTTTCTCTCTCTCTAATATATATACATACATATATATATATATATCAATGGAAGTACTATATATTCATTATGGCTGATTTTACCTATCAGTTTCATGCTAGGGATTCAACAGAGTGTTAGTTAACAGTCCAATTATGTAACCTTGCACTCATCAGAGGTAGTCATTGTGGAATGAAATATGGTGAATATATGTAAATGAAAAA
>NC_068996.1:8900152-8909539 GCF_001194135.2 Octopus bimaculoides | reverse complement strand
CCAGGCTCCAATCTGATCTGGCAGAGTTTCTACAGCTGGATGCCCTTCCTAATGCCAACCACTCTGAGAGTGTAGTAGGTGCTTTTACGTGCCACCGGCACGAGGGCCAGTCAGGTGGTACTGGCGACGGCCACGCTCGAAATGGTGTATTTTACGTACCACCTGCACAGGAGCCAGTCCAGCGGCACTGGCAACGATCTTGCTCGAATGTGGGAAGTGTACATATATATATATATATCAATGGAAGTACTATATATTCATTATGGCTGATTTTACCTATCAGTTTCATGCTAGGGATTCAACAGAGTGTTAGTTAACAGTCCAATTATGTAACCTTGCACTCATCAGAGGTAGTCATTGTGGAATGAAATATGGTGAATATATGTAAATGAAAAAACTGGTGGGTTATTGGAGTGCCTTTATTCATCTGTCTGCTCAATCAGGATGCAACCTGGGAGCTAACTCAATAATGGTCATAAGACAAGGAAAGAATCAGTTTATGTGGCTACTTGAAATAGCAGCCAAATATCTTTCAAACCATACACTAAGACTGGAACTAAATAGGATTGGTCATGGTAGGAATGTTAAAGATCATGAAGGACAGCATTGCTCAATAAGGATTGACCTTAGGTTTAAACAGCAAAAACAACCCTCATTATCATCAACTCTAGCCATTATCATCATCATCATCACTACTAAGAAACATCATCAACCATCATTAATTGTCATTAATTTTCTTTCCTTTTTTTCTTTTTTTTTCTTCTTTACTTGAAATGCAAAGGTTATTAATAATATAAGCTGTGTGTATATTAACAGCAACAGAGAGAATGAGCAAGAAAGAGAGAAAGGAAGAGAGAGAGAGAAACAGGCAGAGACAGAGAAGAGACTCGGACAGACAGACAGACAAGCAGGCAGACAGATAGTCAAAGAAGGGAAGGGGAAGTAAATCAGGGTGGTGTTTTTGAAAGAGTTGGTGTGACACAGTTACTGACTGACTTGAAGAAGAAAGAAGAAGAAAAAGAGTTTAAAGGTGTGAGACAAAGAGCTGAAGTAGCAAATGGATAATTAAAGATGAATCAAGAGTTAGGGTTGGGGGTGGAGAAGGAGGAGGGGAGGGGCGGGCGCAGTGAAGGTATTTATAGTGATTATCATAAATAGCATTCATTGGGTGGTAGTTGTAGTAGTTGTTATTGTTCTTCGTGTTGCTTTTACCATGTTAGTCCTCACACCTCAGGCAGTTTTAGTCTAATGCAAACGGGGGTGGTGGTGGTAGTGGTGGTGTTAAGAGTGGGGGAGAGGGGCAGGGACGTTGGATGTCGCTTTTGCTGGCTGTTAATTCCCAGGTCCAACACACACACACACACACACACGCACAGACACCATTCTGCCGCCAATACATCTTGATCTTGGAAACCTACAATCAAAGATATTCCTAGTTATGACCATCATGTCTTCTCAAAGGATTGGTCATGGTAGGAATGTTAAAGATCATGAAGGACAGCACTGCTCAATAAGGATTGACCTTAGGTTTAAACAGCAAAAACAACCCTCTTTTAGACATACTGTGTATGTCTAAAAGAGGCATGGGCAACCTTCCCTCGAGCTCATTATCAGATGGTCTGCACCTACGAAAAAAATAATTAAAGGTAAATTTTCTGAGAATTCCATGGGGCCACAGGTTGCCTATGGTGGATCTAAAACTCCATTATCCAATGTGTCCTTTCTTTTCTTTTTCCTTTAAGTCTGTGTGTGTGTTTGCGTTTGCGTGTCTGTATGTACATGCATGAACAGGTGTGATTTGAGAGGTATATATAGTTGCTATTTCTAGCTATCTAAGTGATCACTTCTTAAGGGTCTCCTCATTTGGCTGTAGAAGCTGGATGTTTTAACTTAGGATGTAGTTGGCATAGACGGAAAGGAAAGGAAAAGGAGAAGAAACAATGAAGGGTGGAGGTAGGAGGTGATATTATTAGGTAGTTGCTTGTCAAGCTGGATGAGGACACAGCCCTGCCTACTAAATTAGAAAAAAGAAAACACAGCAGTAAAAGAAGAAAAAAAGGAAAAAAAAACTCAGTGTTTTTAAGGGGTTGCAATAAAATATTAATAACCTGCATATCATTTAATTCAAATTATTAAAGAGAGAGAGGGGGGGTAAGAAAGGATAACGAGGTATGTATGAAATGAAAAGAAAATAGGGCCAGGGAAGCTGTGTGTGTGTATACAGGTGTGTATACAGGTGGTTGGTGTAAAGATAGCAGAGATAATTTACAAAGGATTTCAATGATCAGGATTGTGACTGAGAGAAAGGTCTTCTCTAGCCCTTTAGCATTTAAATCAGCCGTATCGTGCCTGAATTTACTATTTGTTTTATGTTCAAACTGGCTAGATCCAGTCTCTCATACCTACCCTAAAATGTCATTCTAAAAATACACAATCATATCATTGAAGTCTTGAAGCTACAGGGTAATAATGTATGATTAATTCAAAACGATGTGAATAAACAAGCATTACATTCGATAGAATAATGTCAATGCTAAAGGGCTGGAGAATAGTGGTGATGATGAAAAGGGGAAGGCAAAAATTCTTGTATCTTTTACTTGCTTTCCATTATTGGACTGCGACCATGCTGGGATAAGTTCAGTCAGAAAAACTGCCACTACCATTCCCACCCCTGCTACAATTTGTTTTTTGAAGTCTGGTACTTATATTG
Source organism: Octopus bimaculoides (assembly GCF_001194135.2). Taxonomy (NCBI): domain Eukaryota; kingdom Metazoa; phylum Mollusca; class Cephalopoda; order Octopoda; family Octopodidae; genus Octopus; species Octopus bimaculoides. The sequence goes on along the minus strand of NC_068996.1, from coordinate 8,906,829 downwards.
TTGTCAATCGTTTTTTGCTGAAATGCTAAGTCAAAAGGGGCAAAAACAAGAAACCTAACACCAGATATTAATAATGATAATAATAATTAATAATAATGATTTCAAATTTTGCCACAAAGGTAGCTGCTTTGTGGGTAGGGAATAAGTCGATTAAACTGACCCCAGTGTTTCACTGGTACTCAATTTATCAACCCTGAAAGGATGAAAGGCAGAGTTGACCTCGGCAAAATTTGAACTCAGAATGTGAAGATGGACGAAATACAGCTAACCATTTCACCCGGCATGCTAACGAATCTGCTAGGCTACTATGTCATAAGTATGGATATGAGGTTACGGGTGCTTGGTACCAACATACACCGGAAAAGGTAATGGACAAAAAGGGGAAGGCAAAAATCCTCTGGGACTTTGATTTCCAGAAAAACAAAGTGTTAGAGTACCAAAGGCCAGATATAGTAACCTTCAGGAGGGACAAACAAGTGTGACTAATAATAATTGATGTAGCAGTGCCAGGAGATCAACATATCATCATGGAAGAAAGAGAAAATGTTGATAAATATGGAGACCTGAGAATTGAAATTGCTAAGATGTGGCAGCTACAAGAGTCGAATATAAAGGTTACCCCTATTGATATAGGAGAATTGGGTTCAATACCACCCAATCTGAAAAATCATCTGCAAACCTTAGAAATACCCTACAATCTAGATGTATTTCAAAAGTCAGTATTACTTGGAACTGCACGCATATTGCACATATTGCTTAAAGTTCTGTCTGAGGTCCTTGTTGTGACTTGACAATAATAACAATAATGATGATGTATATCCTAAAATAATATTGATTTCAACTTAAGAAGAGGGAGTAAGTTGATTAACCCCATTACTCAACTGGTACTTATTTTATTGACCTTAGAAAGGTGAATAGCAAAGTTGATCTCAGTGGCATTTGAAGTCAGAATGTAAAGACAGGTGAAATAATTAGTGGCATTTTGCCTGCTCGCCACCTTAAATAGTGAAATAATGTTAATAATAGTAATAATGATGATGATGACGTATATATTAAAATTATATTAGTAGTATTTATTCATCCAGTTACACTTTTGTTTGCCACAAGAACAATGAATGAAATGAACATTACAACACATATTACAAAAACAGGTAGGAGTTACATAGAAGCAAGTATGGTAAACAGATCTAGAAAAAATAAATAAATAAAACATTGGAATAAAAATTGTCCAAATAGGTGTGGGTGACTTTAGAGGAAGCGCTTGTGTTCCCAACCAAATATTGCATTAACAAAGAAGTTGACAGTTGCTTGACAAAAATAGTTTTGATTGAAGAACTGATGGCATCACAGGGAAAGCATTTTGGAGTGGTCACATGAGGACTCTTTAACACTTTAGCATTTAAACTGACCAGATCTGGCTCAAAATATTTCATCTGTTTTATGTTCAAACTGACTAAATCTGGCTCAAAATATTAAGCCTGTTTTGTGTTCAAATTGACCAGATCTGGTCTTTCACACCTACCCTTCAATGCCATTCTAAAAATTAAACAATCACATCATTGCACTCCCAAAACAATGTGAATGAATAAGCATAACATTTGACAGAGTAATTTGGATGCTAAAACGTTAAGAAGTTGTGTGAGAATTATTGTGTATGGGGTTTCCAGTGAAGACGGAATACACGTTGAATTTGTAGCTAGATTAACTACATACATAACCCTGTTGAAATTAGACTTGGGAAAGATAGCAGAACAGTGATTGATGAATTGTAGAGAAAAGTAGAGAACAACAATTCTTCACGGATATGGAAAACACATGCATAAGAAAAAGATCAAAATTGGTGTGAATTCGTCTAAGCAAGAGGTAAAACAAAATTATTTGGTGGATGTGACTGCTCTGATCTGGGAAGGTAACTGCATGGAAAAGAGGAACAAAAAAAAAAAAAGGATGTGCTATGACATAGGCAAGAAAAAAGAAAAGATTGAACTATCAAGGCTGTGTGGTAAGAAACTTGCTTTTCAACCACATGGTTCCAGGTTCAGTCCAACTGCATGGCACCTTAGGAAGTGCCTTCTACAATAGCCTGAGGCCAACCAAAGTCATGTCAGTAGATTTGGTAGACAGAAACTGAAACAAAGAAAGCAGTGAGCTGGCAGAAACGTTAGCATGCCGGGCGAAATGCCTCGCGGTATTTCATCTGCTGTTACATTCTGAGTTCAAATTCCGCTGAGGTCGACTTTGCCTTTCATCCTTTCGGAGTCGATAAATTAAGTACCAGTTATGCACTGGGGTCGATGTAATCGACTTAATCCCTTTGTCTGTCCTTGTTTGTCCCCTCTATGTTTAACCCCTTGTGGGCAATAATGAAATAAGAAACTGAAACAAAGAGGGTATATACTAAGTGGTTTCTCTGAGGAACATTCTGCCTACAATATATTAAGTCATATTGTATTCACTGTCATAAGAGTAAAGCCTACATCACCAGAGCAGCAGTCCCCAGACTTTTTTGCACAGTAGTTTTATGCAAGACAATTTTTCCATGGATGGGGAATGATGTGCATAAAAAAAACCTAATAAACTGCATAATACATAATTTAATTACTACATTCTCAAAGCAAATGGTAAATATCCTATAAAAATCTAAACAAAACAAATAACAACCAAATCAAGTGACAGATTTGTTGACCAAACAACCTAACTACATTGTTTTGTGAATTCTTATGACCTGAAGCTGACATACCTAAACATACACACCTAGTTACAAAGTTCAACATGCATAAATAATTTCTAACAATTAGCACTGCTGCAAATTTAATCATTAAAAATTCTCCATATATTGTCACCACAACCTGCCATACAGTCTAACAGAACTCAGGTTACCCAAGAAAATTTTAATTTAACAGAGTCTACATAAAGCAGAGATGAATTAAATTGCATTACAGTCTGATGATGGCTTAGCCGGAAAAAACTTTGAAGTCACTGTCAATACTATTTTTGTCAAAGAACAATATATATATAACACACAGATACACACACACACACACACACACACACATATAATATATATATATATATATTGAGAAGTTAATAACTATCCACACAAAAGGTAACTTGAGTTTCTAATAAAACTAACTGCAAGATGAAAGAGCAGACCGACACAGAGATTTTATGCATTGTAATGTAGTTGTACATATATCTGTGTGTGTGTGTGTGAGAGAGAGAGAGAGAGAGAGAGAGAGAGAGCGTGTGTGTGTGTGTGTGTGAGTGCCTGCCTATTAGAATGAATAACTTTAATATAGATAGCTGGATTTTTATTATTGCTTACTGCTGCATAATTTTATATTTATTGGCTGGTCATCAACCTTCAGCCCACTCCAGATTTCAATCACAATATTATATTAGATAGTATAATTGTGCATATGAATATATATATGCCTGTGTGTATACATATAGGCAGAGGTGTGGCTGTGTGGTAAGGAGCTTGCCTTCTAACCTCATGGTTTGGTTTTCAGTCCTATTGCGTGGCACTTTGGGCAAGTCTCTTCTACCATACCCTCAAGCCAACCAATGGCTTATGAATGGATTCGTAGACAGAAATAGAAAGAACCCTGTTATACATATATGTGGGGAAGTCAAAAATTATCTGCACTTTAGGCATAACATATCTATTATTGTCACACTGCCTTCTCCACATGCGTGCTTATAGTTGGTACTATTGTGGTCATGTGATCGAAGTTCGAAGCTGGTTGCTACATTTTTCTTTCTGGCTTTACAGTTGTAAGCATGGCTGCTTCACTAGCAATGTGCACCGAAGAAGAACAAACAGCAGTGATCAGGTTTCTCTGGTTGAAAGGTGAAATTCCTCGGAAGCTTTTAGCACAATTCGGGGACAGTGCACTACCACACAAAAATGAGTATGAGTGGACTGAGATGTTTAAAAGTGGCCAGACAAACGTGATGTACGAAGAGGGAGCAGGTCACCTGTCAACCTCCACCACTGATGAGAAGATTCAACAAGCTCGAGAGATGGTAATGGTGAACCGGTTCACCATTATTATCTTTCGCATCACTGCTCTTTGTTCTTCTATGGTGCACAATGCTAGTAAAACCAGAAAGAAAAACAGCATGATCAGGTTCAAACTTCGATCACGTGACCACAATAGTACCAACTATAAGCACACATGTACAGACGGCAGTGTGACTATAATAAAGATATGTTATCGCAGAAGTACAGATAATTTTTGACTTCCTCTCATGTATATATATATATATATATATATATATATATATGAATGCTCGAAATGAGGAGTAGATAGACAGCTGACAACTGACAAAGGGTCCTTTCTCTGTGTTTACTTGTCCTGTTTTCCATTTTTTTTCTCTCATTGTTTACATATTTAACCTGTCTGTTTACGTATTTCATGTTGTTTGCACAGTTGGTGACGTCCTGTACCCATGTATATATATATATATATATATATACATATACATATTGTGGTTGGCGTTAGGAAGGGCATCCAGCTGTAGAAACTCTGCCAAATTAGACTGGAGCCTGGTGTTGCCATCCGGTTTCACCAGTCCTCAGTCAAATCGTCCAACCCATGCTAGCATGGAAAGCGGACGTTAAACGATGATGATGATGATGATGATGATATATATATATACATATATATATATATGTACACACACACACACACATACATATAAATACAAGAGAGAGTCTCTGTTCCCGTGTTTGTCCCCCACCACCGCTTGACAACTGGTGTTGTACTTACGTTCCTTAACTTAGCGGTTTGGCAAAGAGAACAATAGAATAAATATCAGGCTTTAAAAACAATAAGTATTGGGGTCGATACATTTAACTAAAAATTCTTCAAAGCGGTGCTCCAGTATGTCCGCAGTCCAATGACAGAAACAAGTGAAAGATACATAGGAAAGAAAGTACGATAAAGGAGATTACAGTTATTGTATAGGGTAGGCCCGAGTTCGTCGGGTAACTTAAAAGGCGCCTTTCCTTCATCATCAGAAATAATCTAAGGCGGCGAGCTGGCAGAAACGTTAGCACACCGGGCGAAATGCTTAACGGTATTTCATCTGCCGCTACGTTCTGAGTTCAAATTCCGCCGAGGTCGACTTTGCCTTTCATGCTTTCGGGGTCGATTAAATAAGTACCAGTTACGCACTGGGTCGATATAATCGACTTAATCCCTTTGTCTGTCCTTGTTTGTCTCCTCTATGTTTAGCCCCTTGTGGGCAATAAAGAAATAAGAAATAATTTGATGTAAGTTGTCGAAAATTGTTGACAAAGTGTATTTAATAATGTGCTTGGTTCTTCTTGGTTTCACACTTTCCAACCACAAAATCTTAAACCAGAGAGAGAGAGAGAGAGAGAGAGAGAGAGAGAGAGAGTGTGTGTGTGTGAGTGTATTACATCATTTTAGAATGGTTATATAACTGCACACATGTTGAATGTTGTCAGATTCTAGCAGCGAACACACACAAGTGCACACTCACACAAGAAAATATTAACATGTGCGGCAGGATGCAGTGAAGCCTATAAAAGTTACGTCATGCATACTATAAATATGTGTGCGGGCATGTTTGTGTTTGTGTGTTGGCACCAGCATAATTCTCAGTGAATTTACATTTCCCCAAAACACTGCATCAACAGCAACAACAACCGGAATGTGCGCCAACGAGTGCGGTCTCTACGCTGTCACTCGAACGCTAGAAACAGCAGCTAAATGTTCCTCAAAAAACAACCTGCCATCTCAGGAGGAAAGAAAAAGATGGTATGGTCATGGATATAACGCCTTTTTTCATAGCTCTGCTAGATCATGGCTAACTCCTAATTTAATGAACGATGTCAACGGGATAAACCCGACAGGGGTAGATCTACGCGGTAATTCAAACTGTTAGAAATAACAGCCAAATCTCCTTCCAGTTATACTCTCCTGACATACTTTTTATATACTCATAAAGAAACTGGATGGTTACGGCTGGAATGCCCTTGATCATAATTAAACTTGGGATTAAGTACAAGAACAATGATACGTACAGAACGAGACAGCCTCAAACTGAAGGTTCAAACTGCCCACCTCTACTTATACTCTATTGTAGTAAATGTAAATCGAGATATTTAAAAAGACTAAGCAGTTAAAGTCGGAGTGCTTTGGTCCTTGATCATTACCTAGGGGTTAAACAATAACAGAGCCCAATAGTAAAGCCTCTAATGTAGTGAGACGACTCGTTAGAAATAAAAGCAAACTTTAAACAAGCGTAAATTAAAAAATAGCTAATTAAAAATCTGAAAACAAGCATGGAGGTTTAGGAAAAACTTCTACAAATGTTTTGGACAGGCAAAAGGTTAAACGAAAAGGAGGAGAAAAGGAATTACACATTTGAATAATGTAGTAGTTCAGGATACACTACACACGGAAGAAGAATCAGATTTGGTGAATACAGCCGCAACTGGAGAGGGTCAACCCCGAAATTCCTCCACTATTTATCGTCCCTAAACATCTGAAATTTTCATTCCTCACAATTTCAACAATATTCCAGCAGTATGTGTGTGTATGCGCGCATGTGTCCGAGTGTACACACACACACACACACACACACACACACACACAATGGTTTGCTTCTAGAGAAATCAACAGCAGATTTGTTTTGCATGC
>NC_068996.1:8898990-8899594 GCF_001194135.2 Octopus bimaculoides | reverse complement strand
TTCGGCTAGTACAATTACATGAATTTCATAACAATATTCTATGCATGTATGTATGTATGTATGTAGTATGTAATGTGTGTGTGTAAATATACACGCACATACATACATACATACATAAATACACTTTTTTTTAGTGTCTTCGATTTTCTGATTTCCGTGTTTAGTCGTTTTTATTTTGGCAGCTCCATGCTGCTGACACTGCCAGAATCAACAACATCGTTACAAAGTGTCGAAATGGTAATGACATCCAGTCGACAACTGATGAATGAACTAAACGCGTGTGTGTCAATGTGTACTTGTGTTTTAGTTTTTGCTATGAATTTTTTTGTTTCTCGCTATGCCATTTTGTTTTTTCGATATATATATAATTTGGCTACAACATGCTTTAATTCATACAAAACTAAGACAAATCGATTTTAACTGAAATATTCCAAAGAGATTCAAAAGATTTCAGCGTTATGACTCGCCAACACGACAAAAATTAGACCTTTTCCATATAAAACAAAAATATTGTGTGTGTGTGTCGCTTTTGGAAACTTGGTGTAAATCTATTTACATTAATATGGTGCGTATGCAATATATATATATATATATATATATATAT
>NC_068996.1:8897935-8898840 GCF_001194135.2 Octopus bimaculoides | reverse complement strand
TTTCAGTCTTCGTCTTTGTTTTCATTTCTCATTGTGTTTAACGTTTTTTATGATGTCCTGTATCCATATATACTTGTATGTATACATATAGATGTCGGTACGTACATATATGTATGGATATATGCATATAATTATATATTATTTATGTTATTTTATATATATATATATATATATATATATATATATTATAATCTTGTATGTATACATGTATTTTTGTATGCATATATATGTGTGTGTGTAAATGAGAGAGAGAGAGAGCTGATTTTGTATTGACTTAAGAATGTTTACATAATCGCTTCTATACGAACTGGGAACACGAGTCTGTTCAACGAAGTTAAGTACGCGAAACTCCAATCTCCATGGTGAAAGTATCAATTAGTGTAAGACAGAGAGAGCACAGTAAAAAAGTAAGAAGGAATAAAATATGTTCTTCTCATCATGACTACCGGCTCCTTTGTTTTTCTTTCTTTTTGGTTGGAATATTTTTTCTTTCGTAAAAGCTGCGTATTTCCCAATGCAACCTTAAAAAAGCAATAAAGTGGCAAGGTATGATGTGGGAGATTTTGGCTGCTAATTCTAGCAGGTTATATTGTTGTTGTTGTTGGCACTCCGTCGCTTACGATGACGAGGGTTCCAGTTGATCCGATCAACGGAACAGTCTGCTCGTGAAATTAACGTGCAAGTGGCTGAGCACTCCACAGACACGCGTACCCTTAACGTAGTTCTCGGGGATATTCAGCGTGACATAGTATGACAAGGCTGACCCTTTGAATTACAGGCACAACAGAAACAGGAAGTAAGAGTGAGAGAAAGTTGTGGTGGAAGAGTGCAGCAGGGTTCGCCACCATCCCCTGCCGGAGCCTCGTGGAGCTTTAGGTGTTTTCGCTCAATAAACACTCACAACG
>NC_068996.1:8887497-8897925 GCF_001194135.2 Octopus bimaculoides | reverse complement strand
AAATTAACGTGCAAGTGGCTGAGCACTCCACAGACACGCGTACCCTTAACGTAGTTCTCGGGGATATTCAGCGTGACATAGTATGACAAGGCTGACCCTTTGAATTACAGGCACAACAGAAACAGGAAGTAAGAGTGAGAGAAAGTTGTGGTGGAAGAGTGCAGCAGGGTTCGCCACCATCCCCTGCCGGAGCCTCGTGGAGCTTTAGGTGTTTTCGCTCAATAAACACTCACAACGCCTGGTCTGGGAATCGAAACCGCGATCCTATGACTGCGAGTCCGCTGCCCTAACCACTGGGCCATTGCGCCTCCACAGCAGGTTATATATACAGAGCTTATAAGAAGTGTGTCGGAAGTGGGTGGTTGAAGAAGGCACATTGGCTTGATGCCCGTAGAGCTAAAGACGGGTTTGGAAGCTACCTGCCAGGCTCCATTCAAAGGAAAAGGATCAACACTGATCGATTCGGCATGTGATCAACAGCATTCTATGACCCAAGGCCATGCCGTCCTATTTTTTTAGACATTACATCTAGGACTATATGGTTGAATGAATATAAGAAGCTATATGGTATAATTTGAAAGTGATTCGGTCGCTATTTTTAGCAGGCTAAGCGACCACTTAGAGCCCTCTTCATTTTTTGGCTTGATGGTAACATCGTCATAAGTGGTGGTGGTGGTGGTGGTGCTGCTGCTGCTGCTGTAGACGGAGACGGTGTTGCTGACAATATGATATTTATCACAATGTTGATGATGCTGACGACTGCAACAGCCGTGATGGTTTTTGTTCTGTCTTAATCAGCCTTGATCAAAGACATTCCAACTCTAATCATCCCATTCTGCTTGTGTTTGTATGTATGTACGTACATACATACATACATATATACAAAGGATACACTATTCAACATGTTTTTCCTGTTATGTGACAGACAGTAGTGTAATATGAGGGAATTTGGTTATTATTTCTAGCAGGACAAGTCGCAGAGTTGAGAGAGTGAGAGAAAGAGAGAAACTCCTTTGTCGACTTTAGTAGTAAGAGGTGGAAGAAAAGAACGAAGAAGAAGAAGTGATGGTGGTGGTGGTGGTCTTCTTGTAGTAAATACTTGGCAAACATTTCGAAGGCACCAGTATAACTCGTGTCAATAAAAGAAGAAACCTCTCTGTTGGTGCTTCACTCTGCTAGAAATAGCAACCACATCTTCCTCAAATCTAACTAATCCCACTCTGTTTTATTAAATAAGGAAAGAGCTCGTTAGTTCGTGTCCGATAACAAACATATCTTTGAAAAGGCGAGATGGTCACGGGTCGGAGAGCTTTTAAACAGAGGATTACTAATTCAAAGCAGAGGTTTACTAGTTCGAGACAGAAGCAAGAATAACAACAATCAGGTACAATCTCAGAGTAAACAAATGACCCCCAAACACCAGGCCTGCGCAACCTTTTTCAAGAAGCGAGCCGCAGAAGCGAGCCGCAGGAGACATGGCTCATTCACCAGGCTTGCCGTACTAAAAAAAATTCCAGGTAATTATTCGTCAGGTATGTCATTCTGAAAGTACTGTGGGCAGCAGGTTTGCCCATGGCTTCTCTACATATTCGATCGACTTGCTAGAAAGAAATAACAGTTAAAATATCCCTCAAATTAAAATCGTGTTGTTTCAATGGAACGGTATATTGAAATTGGACGGCGTAGTCTAGAAATAGAAAAGAAAAAGAAAAAAAAACGCGGTGTAGTGGTCATGGCAAGACCTCTTCCTTTCGTCACATGTTTGCTTGATCAGTAGGGACGAAGACAGGGCAAGTTGAACAACAACTGACTGAAGGCAGGGCAAGTTTGAACAACAACCAAAAAACCAGCTCCGAACAACTAACGAACCAGTTAAGTTAGTAAAGAATAACACCAGTAAAAACACCAACCAACACACCCAACCACTGCTGCTGCTGCTGTTTAGCAAGTACTGCTCAGCAGTTATAATAAACAAGCAACATAAATGAAATAGCAGTAAGAAAACAATAAATATTACAGTATTTATTTTGTTACTAAGGGCACTGCTACACGTTATAAGTACAAAACATTCGTTAAGGATCCCCCTCTTTCTTTTACCCTCCCCCATCTCTCTCTCTCTCTCTCTCTCTCTCTCTCTCCCTATCTCTCTCTCACAAATACACATTTCTTATTAACAGTAACCGGTTAAAAACAATGCAGTTATTATGCACACACAGCGTGTTACATATGTACGCGCACATCCGTACACACAGATACTTGAATACACACAGATGCACGAATCTCAATTTTAATGATGATGTTTATTATTGTTTGTAACGGATGTATATTTTCTACATACAGGAATATACTTACATAGCAGATAAACTTTGAAAAAACATACAGACGTGCCTTTACACACATCCTTATACACCCACACACACCTACGCGCCCATATATATATATATATATATATATATATATATATATATTTAGCAGAAGCAACAGAGTGACTCAAGGACCGAGAGGTTCGTGCGTAGGCACTTACCAAACTTTCATAAGTGCCAACGCATCGAACTCTTGGTCTTTGAGTCACTCTGTTACTTCGGCTAAATGTTAATAACGATGTACATATGCTCATATTTTGAGTTTTATTTTTCCTGTTTGCACCAACATACCTATATATAATAAATGAAAATGCATTAAATACTACAAAACGTACACGTAGGATAGACAGGCACGAAACTGAATATTAGTATTTCGGGTCAATAACCGATGAAGAATTACGGTCCTTCTGTGTCTGTCCTGCGTGTAAGTTTTGTGGTATTTAATGCATTTTTCATTTATTGAGTAACTGAACGCCAGACATCCTGCCTTTTGTTAACAGTAAGTTTATATATATAAATACATGTATATATATGTATATATATATATATATTTAAAATACGATTTCATTATTATTATTATTATTATTATTATTATTATTGATAATAATAATAATAATAATAATAATAAAGTGGCCAGCAAACTTAACCAAAATAGGTAAAATGAGCTTTAAAATTAGGGTACCAAATGATAGATAGACAGGAGCAGACAAACGAAAGAGGGCGGTACAAAACATTGGGGGTGGGGTAATTACATGTTTTTTTAATGTTTGACTCAGTTCCATCTGACTTAAAGTCTTGTGGGCTTGCAAGGGGAAACTGTATCATCAGAAAACGGAAGATGAATCATGTGTGTGTGTGTGTGTGTGCATATTCTTTTCTTTTATCAGTACACAAGTACACGGGACTTTGACCATGCTGGGGTAACGCATTGAACCGGTTTATTTGATCCAATCGATTCCACTACATTATTTTTTTTTTATTTTGTAAGTTCAATATTTGATCAGTTTGTTGAACAGCAAAGTTACAAAGTCAAAAACAAAACCAACACGAGTTGTTAAGTGGTGAGACACAAATACACACACACTCTGTCTCACACACACATATACACATCTGATGCATGTGCATAGGACGAGCTTGCACATAATTAACATCGGCCAAATTCACTAACAAGACATTAGTTGACCCACAGAAGACATAGATCTAAAGTACAGCACTAGGACTGACCCAAAGCCTCACGGGAGCAAAACAAACTTTTTAAACCACAAAGCCCAGTTTATGACTGTGTGCTTACATATATTTGAGTACATGTGTTTGTGCGTTACTGATCTCATAACCTGTTATTCTAGTGCAGGCAAGAGCAATTTTTCCAAGAAGCAGGCCACATAACATAGCTCATCATCAGACAAGCTGCAATACTAAAAAATTCAAGGTAATTTTGTTTTTGTTTTATATTAGGTGTGCCACTCAGAAAATTCCATGGGCTGTAGTTTGCACATGATTGCTTTAATGTCTCCTTAACATGTGGAAATTCCATAAACTTAAAAGTAATCTTTTCTACTCTAGACACAAGTCTCGAAATTTTGGGGAAGAGGGCCAGTCGATTAGATCGACACCAGTATGCAACAGGTACTTAATTTATCAACCCCAAAAGGATGAAAGGCAAAGTTGACCTCGGTGGAATTTGAACTCAGAACGTAGCGGCAGACGAAATACCGATAAGCATTTCGCCCGGTGTGCTACCGTCTCTGCCAGCTCGCCACCTTGTAGACTTAAATGTAATAGAATGGGCCTATAAGGAGCGAGAAGTTTGGGCCAATACATTGATCTACATTCTTGGAGCTCCAATGAAGGGCACACAACTCTCAAGTGGGACCCTTCTTATGACAGAAGGAAGATAAATAAATATCATAGCTACAGATCAATTTTTGGAGGATCCTGTCTCAAGGCGAACCATATCCATTCTGTTCTACCTCGCCAAATCTTTAATGGAAGCCTCAGTAATTAGATTACCTGTACTTGAGTACTTTTGCAGCTAGTATTCTTTTTTTTCTTCAACTTAAAGGATGTAAAATTCTGCTGTCTCTCATTTATTTCTCTTTCAACTTTTCCCTAAAGGACTCTGAAACATTGGATTCTCTCACTCCTCACAGCAAGTCTACTCACTCTTTTTATCAGTTATACCAACTTGTGTTATTTCTTTACTACCCACAAGGGGCTACACACAGAGGGGACAAACAAGGACAGACAAACGGATTAAGTCGATTATATCAACCCCAGTGTGTAACTGGTACTTATTTAATTGACCCCAAAATGATGAAAGGCAAAGTCGATATCGGCAGAATTTGATCTCAGAATGTAAAGACAGACGAAATACCACTAAGCATTTCGCCCAGCGTGCTAACGTTTCTGCCAGCTCGCCGCCTTTATGCTAACTTGTATGTGTGCACATATGAGGCAGTACTGAAAAGTTCCTGGCTGTAAGAGTATCATGAAAGGCCTGGTTGGAGGCCCAAACTTCCAAGTTTTTTACAGGGCTTAGAAAAACTGCAGGACCACTGCAATAAATGTGTGAATCTGAGAAGGGGAATATGTTGAACACAAAATCATAATTAACTGATTCTTCTGTATTTTCTTTAACCCAAAGCCAGGAACTTTTCAACATCTTCTCATACATATCATTCATTTTTAAATAACATTTTCTCATGCTAGCATAGGTTGTATGAGAGCTTATCTGAGACAGAATATTATGTCTTGATGGCCTTTACATTGACAAATCTTAACTTACTTTTCAGGTACACAATTCTTTTTATTGTGACCATTCACAATAACCAATAAGGAATGTAAACATGATATGACTATTTCATTCAATTGAAGCCATGAAATATCAACATTCACACACATTAATGCACAGACCCAAATCAAAAAGTGGCATATTTTTTTTTTTTTCTGTGTGTGTGTATGTGCATCCAGCCATAGAAACCAAACTGGAGTGTGATGTAGTACTTAGGGGCCAACAGTTCCTGTCAAACCATCTAACCTATGCCAGCATGGAACATGATGGACAGCAAATGATGATGATGATGATAATGATGATGATGATGGTAATGATAATGATGACGATGATGATATATATACTTTAATAGGTTTCAGCCAGTATAGTACCATCTGGAAAAGCACATTGAACCATCTTCATGTTACAGTCATACTTTGAACACTGTAGCCCATTCAGGTAAGAGTTATTCTTTGCAGAGGTATATCCAGGTACAGGTGTGATACATACATATATGTGTGTGTGTGTGTGTGTGTGTGTGTGTGTGTGTGTGCAACCACACATTTGTATATCTGATATAAATTATATATATCAAACATTTACTGATTAAAAGTCTCAATACAGGTTAGTAGAGTCCAATTATATCATGCATGCATGTATTTAATCATATTTTAATATATCTATGTACATGCATTCATATATATATATATATATATATATATATATGGTTGCATGTGTTTATATATATATATATATATATATATATATATATGCATACATATGTGCGTACATATGTATGTATGGTATGTACATATGTTCATGTGAATATATGTATATGCACGTATGTTTGCATATGTATGTATGTATGGGAACAGATTTCAAGGCTTGCCACTTTAGGCTCATTTACATAGTGAAACCCTTTACATAGAATTCTCACAAACAAAACTTGAATTTACTGTCAAATCATATTTGATATACAAGCATGCACACACATGCATGCTTGTGTGTGTATATATATATATATATATATATATATATATATATATATATGTGTGTGTGTGTGTATGTGTGAACACATACAGTAATAGACATACATATATATATGTACCATGATATACATTATATATATAAATTTATATCAGATTGAGTAAAAAGTAAGCATTGTTTTGAACTATGAAGAATTTGTACTGGATTTCTGCAGTGTTTTGAATTTTTTTTAAACATCTTTTTTTTTGGAATTGTCTGATAATACAGATATAGACTTGCCCAAATGCATCAAAAATTAACATTGATATTATTTTCACCATTGTTACAATCATCTGAAATATTAAAGCATGATATTCAAACAATTTTGCTATTCAACTTCAAAAAAGAACGTAAAGCAGCTGAAACTGTTCGCAATATCAGTGAAACATTTGGTGAGGAAATGACCCGTGAGTGGTCAGCTCGAAAATGGTTTAAACGATTTTGCAGTGGAGAGCTGAGCCTTGAAGATCGTAAGCGTAGTGGACGCCCATCTGTCATCGATGACGGTCAATTAAAGACCGTCATTGAGAAAGATTCATGTAAAACAACTTGAGAACTGGCAAAAGAACTTCAGGTTATACAGAAAACTGCCTGCAACCATTTGCATGCAATCGGAAAATCAAAAAAGCTCGACAAATGGGTACCGCATGATTTGAATGAAAATAAGAAAATGCACAGATATGAAATTTGCTCGTCGCTTCTTCTCTGTAGCCAGACTGATCCATTTCTTGACCATATCGTAACTTGCGATAAAAAGTGGATTCTGTACAATAATAAAAAACGTTCTTTGCAGTGGTTGGACCAAAATGAAGCACTGAAAATCTTCCCTAAATCCAAGCTCTTCAAAAAGAAGGTCATGGTGATTGTTTGATGGTGTACTGCTGGACTCATCCACTATAACTTCTAAAAACCCGAAAAAAACCATTACTGCAGAAATATATTGCCATAAAATTGCCAAAATGAGTGATAAACTGCTACTCCTCTGTCCCAGACAAGTCAACAGAAGAGGGCCAATGTTTAGCCACATGTTTAGCCACATGTTTCACTAATGACACTCCAGAAGTTGAGGGAACTTGGCTACAAAATTCTTTTCCACCCAGCTTATTCCCCAGACCTTTCTCCTACCAACTACCACTCTTGATGGTTTCCTGCGAGAGAAGGAGTTCAAAAATCAAACTGATGTTGAAAGTGCATTCAAAGAGTTCATCAGCTCAAGAACTCCAGATTTTTATGTTAGTGGAATAAACAAACTTTTAACTCGTTGGCAAAAATGTGTTGATTGTAATGGTACTTACTTTGATCAATAAAATTTCCGCATTGTTAGAATATATTGTGATTAATTTCATGTTTCAAAACGTTGCTTACTTTTTACTCAGCCTGATACAACAAATATTAACACACACACTCATCATCATCATAGTCATTGTCACTTTAAGTTTAATTTCCATGCTGGTATTGGTTGGACAGAGAATTACAATTGGAGTCAGTTCTCGTTTTGTGTTGCTGTCCTTTTCATCATAGCCAGCACACCACATTCCATTTAATCATTTTGGTTTTGGTGTGTTTTCCATGGCTATATACCCTTCCTAATATTAACCACTTTACAGTGTTTACTTTGTGCATTTTTTTTTTTTTTTTGCATGGCACCAGCAGCAGGAGAGCTTGTACTGTCCCTTGCAATACAAGATGAAGGGTTCTACCGATTCTCTGATTTTTCAGTTAATCGTCCATCACTTTGCAAACTGCACTTAATGCACTTTATTGTAATACAAATTTCAAATTTTGGCACAAGGCCAGAAACTTTGGTGGGACGGTGTAAGTCAATTTCATCAACCCCGCCAGAGTTCAACTGGCACTTATTTTATCGACCCTAAAAGGATGAAAGGCAAAGTCAACCTCAGTGGAATTTGAACTCAGAATGCAAAGATGTACAAAATGCTGCTAAGCGTTTGCTCAGCGTACTGACAACTCTGCCAGTTTGCTGCCTTATTGTGATAATAGTACTTGTAAGGTTGCCTTGTCTCAGCATCCTCACAGCTCTATGTTATCTCCATTTGTTTAGAGCAGGGGTTCTCAACCATTTTTTTTTATCATCTATGAACCCCTTTGATTACTATTTTACTCTGGTGGAACGCCATAGCTATTCGCTCTTTTATAAATGCTTCTTTCAAAATTTCTATTTCATTTTTCACACATTAATTTGTGTAGGTTGAACTATGTAAAACATTAGAGAAAGAAACCGAGCTCTTTTTTGTAATAAAAAAAAACAACTAAATGCGTCCTTTTAAAGCCTTGTGAAACTAATGGGTCCAGTTTCCTGGTTTCAATGGCGTATGTGTCCCCCAGCTGGACGGGACACCAGTCCATCGCAGCGTTACTAATTTTTGCCAGCTGAGTGGACTGGAGCAACGTGAAATGAAGTGTTTTGCTCAAGAACACAACGCGTCGCCCGGTCCAGGAATCGAAACCACAATCTTACCATCATGATGCTGACACCCTAACCACTAAGCCACACGTCTCCACGTTTTTTGTAATACATACCATTAAATACATCTAAAGCAAAAGATTTTTTCAGGGGGGGGGGGCCTTAAAATACTATTGTGGACCCCATTTTAGTATTTCGTTACCTGGACCCCCAAAATTTTATATTAAATTGGTAAGAAGAGAGAGAGAGAGAGGGTGATTACAGAGGGTGAACTAAGATGAGAGAAAGAGAGAGAATAGGAGGGCATAAGAGAAGAGGAAGAGGAAATAGGAGAGATAATAGAGGAATAGTAAAGGAAGAGTACAAAGGGAGAGATAGCAGTAAATAGTTACTTGTTTGTAGGTGAAGAGAAAGAAGGAGACAGAGTTGCCATTAGGATAGCTGTAGGAATGGTTAGTGATAAGAAACTGAAATGGATGTCTGTAAAGCATGACCAGAGAGAAAGGGAGAGACCTCTAGTGGTATAGTAAAGTAGTGGCATCCCAATGGTATAGTAAGGGGAGGTAATGTTAGTAAGGATGAACACGTGTCAGATAATGAAGATAGTGACAGCAAGAGAGTGAAAGATGTCAATCAAAAAGTGAGTTGAAGGGGAGGAGGTAATGATGAAGCAGGTGGGTGGCTCACAAAGGTAATTAGGGGAGGACTCTATCAGATAGTAATAGATATGACACAATCTCTCTCTGTCTCTCCCCATTCAAGTATCATGATTCAGAAGAATAGAAGGAAGAAGAAATATTAGATGTGCCCCTCCCCCCCGTAGGATGAGGGGATGGGGTATGTACTGGTCAAATACTTTCCTTTCAGTATACAGGTAGCAGACCTCGCCAAACTCTCGGTCCTTTGATGTCTCTGACGCCACAAAGACATCATCATAAAACCGGCTCAGAAGGGTGGAGCTGTGGTGGTGTGGTGCGCAGACCTCTACAAGGCTGAAGCTCTCCACCAACTTCAAGATACCTCCTTCTATTACCCTCTGCCCTCCACTATCCATGACCACATCTCCTCCTCCCGTCTCCCTCCTACCACCTCCAACCTCATTGTCTGCACTCCTTGCACCCCCACCATTTATTTCCTTCCCAAAATCCAAAAGCCCCACAACCCTGGCTGCCCCACAGAATTGATCTCAAAATACCTCGACCATGTCCTTGCCCCACTAGCAGCTTCCCTCCCCTCACACATTCATGACACTAACCAGGCTCTCCATCTTTTCGACTCTTTCTCCTGACCCCTCTAAACTTCTCTTCACTCTTGATATCAAGAGTCTATATACGGTGAAGGACTTTTTCCACTTAAACATTTCCTAGAACTTTGACTCAAACCCCAACCTGACACCCCCGCACTTCTTCGTCTGGCTGAGCTTGTTCTTTCCCTCAACTGCATCTCATTCTCTTATTCACAGGAGATTTTTACCAACAGGTCTCGGGAGTGGCCATGAGAATGAGAATGGGCCCCAACTATGCAAACCTGTTTATTCGTTATGTCAAGGCCCAAATATTCCCACGATTCACTGGTCCCAGTTCTGAACTATTCGGTCATTATATTGATGACTGAATCAGTGTGACCTCACTCTCCAGTGAACAACTAGACTCCTTCCTCACTTTTGTCCAATCCTTTCATCCTGCCCTAGAGTTCTCTTGCACTATTTCCAATACTTCCATCGCATTTCACGACATTTTGGTCAACATACACCATAATGCTCTCACTACCTCCATTCACTACATATGAAAGATGATAATGATCATGCATATATATATATATATATATATATATATATATATATA
>NC_068996.1:8883443-8886794 GCF_001194135.2 Octopus bimaculoides | reverse complement strand
CCTTACCACCTCCCCTCTCTCCTCCCCACTGACCATCAAATTACCTCTCCTCATACACTAAACCTGCCTCTCTCTCTCCCCTTCATCCTACCCAACCACATGTCATTTCCCTTTCCTCCACCCCTCTCAAATGTATCAACATTCCTCTTACTACCCTCCACTATTCTCCCTGGTTCCCTTGTACCTTGTACCTTCCCCAACTCCTGCACCACTGGGCATCATCACCCCCATCTCCACACCCACCCTTCATGCTTACTTAGTCTTTATAGATGTTCCCTACCTATCCCCCCTTTCCTTCATACTCCTATATTTTCCCTCACCACTTACACTATTACAAACCCTCCCTCACTCACACTCCTAGCTTCTCTGTTCTCACTCACTTCTACTCACCTCATACCTTGAGGTGCCACCTGCATACCACCCCATGACCCTTATTAATCTCCTTGCAGCTCTTACTGATCATTCTCCTCCTTTCTTCTAATCGTGAGTAGCCACATAGCTCCTCTACAACAAAAACTTGTTATGCCCCACCCTTCCTTTCATACTGCTGCCCCACCCACCCTTCCTTTTGTACTGCTGCACAAAGCTGCATTCCTAACTCTTGGACTTCAGAGTCTTGCAAAGCTGCATGGCAACCATACTAGTGCTGGTGGCATATGAAAAGCACACGGTACACACTGTAAAGTTGTTGGTATTAGGAAGGGCATCCAGCTTTAGAAACTATGGACAAGCAGACACTGGAGCACAATGCAGTCCTTGAGACATTTTTCAAATCCTGTTAAACCGTCCAAGCCAACCCTGCATGGGAAACAGGCTTTAAATAATGATGATGATGGTATATATTAGACACACACACATATTGATCATCAAATTGAAATCTTGTAAAACATGGGAATAATAATAAAAAAAAAGCACAGACAAATTATTAAAATAGGTATAAGCATGACTATCATCTGTCAAGCTTACAAAAGATGTGGGTTTGAGTTTCATGGACATTTCTGACTTTTCCTATCAACTGTTCTTTTTTAACCTGGCACCCATAGGCAAGTGTCTTTTACAAAAGCCTTGCGAGTCGATTTGATAGACAGAAACTGAAAGAAGCCCATCATATATATAATAGACAGAAACTAAAAGAAGTCCATTCACTAAATGGATGAAAACTGCAGACGAGAATGACCTGAGAGGTGGTGAAAAAAGACTTTAGGATGATGAGTCTTACAGAGCAGATAACAAAGGACCAAGGTGGTTGGTGATCTACTATGCTTGAGAAAACCTGTCCATCTATATAAAAATGAGGGTCTAAAAGCATGACATTTATGTCTATACCCCTGCATACAATCTGTCCCTGACAAATCTCTTCCTAACACTCCTTCCCCTTGTTCACTCAGTGTTCACCTCTCTTCTACCTTCTGCTTTCCTTTTGTACTCTCGCAAACTCATCTGCCCGCCCTCTCTCTTTTGTACCACTTCGCTTATTTTCCCTTCCCTGTAATTTGAGGGTGCACCTCAGTGATATATCTTTACCATCATTTCCTATCATTTTCCCTTCCGTTTTCTCCTTTCTCTTTTCCAACTGGGGCAGCCAAGTATCTCCTCTACTGAAAGACACCTGTTTCTGTCCCTCCCTCTGTTATATTTTAACCCCTCATCACCATCTCTGTCAATACTCAGTTGAGGGCGGGGGGAATTCTTGGTGACCCAACTAATGCTGGTGCCACATAAAAAGCACCCAGTACACTCTGTAAAGAGGTTGGTGTTGGGAAGGGCACCCAAGTACAATAGAGCAAGATGCTGTTCTCTGGTTTGCCAGCTGCTCTCAAAACATTCAGCCACGCCAGCAAGGAAAACAAAAGACAAAGACAGATGAGGGAACAATGGAAAAGTCTTTGATGTTTGAAGCCTATGCTCAACCCAGATTACCACTGGAACTTTTCGGACTCTCCCATCATGGATCTGACTGTACACTTTTGTGTATTATATATATCTATATATATATATTATTCTTAAACAAGAATATTGACAGTGGCTTCAAAGTTTTGGCCAGCTAAGCAATCATTGGACTACAATATTTTTGTACAAGAATAAGAAATTTGCACTCTAGAAAAGTATAGAGTAATCCATCAGATTAATGTAAAACTGTTTCAGTTATAACTGAACATAAAAACAAACAATTATATATATGTATGAAACGCCTGTGTTAGAATGGGGGCAGCTGATGAAGATGTTCTCTATGTGGCCTGTGTGTTTTCTGTACTCGTTTATCATTTTGTCTACGCTTTGTTTGCAATGTCCTGTACCCAGATATGCATCTCTATATACAGGTAGGTGTAAGTATGTACATACATGTACGTATATATGCATATACTCATTTATTATTTACATATATATATGTGTGTGTGTGTATATATATATATATATATATATATATATATATAACATAGTGGCAGACATTGAGGTGCATGCATGTACAAACACACTGACATGGCTTAGGAGACTTTTAAGAAAGAGTCGATAGTTCCTGTTACTTGGGCAACACACCTGAAAACATAACTGCCAGAATAAGGATGGGATGGGAAATTTCAAGGAAGTTATCTCTGTTGGAAACAAGAGGGTTCTTAAGTTTGAGTAAAAGGTAGATTATAGAATGTTTGTGCATGAAATGTAATGCTGCAAGGCAGTGTGACATGGCTACAGAATGTAGAGGATGTACAAAGGTTGGACAAATGAAACATGGAAGCCCTGTTGTATGTGTAATGGTAATATTTGAGAAAAATGTGGTTAAGAAGGAGCTGTGAGATAAACTGGATATGAAAGGAATCAGCTGTAGAATGTAGGAATAAAGACTACTTTGGTACAGAGATGTGATGTGTATGGAGAATGAGGGATGGGTGATGAAATACCAGGATTATCCAAGTAGGAGAAAACTGTGCTAGAGAGAAAAACCAAGGAAGACATGGACAAAAGTGGTAAGAAGCTTGTTTCTGGTCAGTGAACTTCACATAAGATATGACAAAAGAATGCAACAAAAAATATGGTGTGTTTGAAAAGAAACATTTAGCCTTTTGATGCATAGGAAAAGTGGAATGAAAAGGGATGATGATGATATAATTACATGTATACCTATGTGTGTGTATATGTGGTGTATATATATATAAAACATCTCGAGGATTGAATCACCCCAGAGGGCACTCACTAAACGAATTGAATGCATGACTGATGTCGATTACTGGGACCACCTTAAAGCCTTGAAGCTCTACTCTCTCCAGCGCCAGCACGAGTGGTACATCATTTGTACGATGTCGAAAATATACCGCCAGCATTGCCCAAACGACCTGAACATTAGTTTCAAGG
>NC_068996.1:8882862-8883343 GCF_001194135.2 Octopus bimaculoides | reverse complement strand
AGGAGACGCTTGGTGTAATGATAAATGGGACAGGAATAGATTGGTTACAGAAGAAGAGGTACGTGGCTATTTTGTATAATATATGGCGGAGGGGGGGATAATTGGGGTGTAGGTGGAAAGAGAGATAAAAATGATAGTGGAAAGGTGTAATAATGTAGGGCACAGGTGACTAGAAGAGAGAATTGGACAGAAAAATATGAAGATGGGTGGGTAAAGCTTGCAAGAGTGGGGGGCGGGGGAGTGAGAGGTGATAAAGATAGGCTAAGGGTGAATAGCTAGTAAAAGTGGAGGCATGGTTGATAATGCAGGAAGGTGAGGTGTATGTCAAGCACCAGTGGCTCAGAAGAGAGGAAGTGATGACAGGCAGTACAGAATGGTTGAAGAGCAACAGAATAAAACAATTAGGGGGAGGGGGTAAAATGAGAGTTCGGGGAGGAGGGGATATATATATATATATATATATATATATATATATATATAT
>NC_068996.1:8882620-8882852 GCF_001194135.2 Octopus bimaculoides | reverse complement strand
GAGTGTACTAATCCCTTCTTTTTAATTTTCTTGGCACCAGCACCAGTGAGGTCACCATGTAAGTGACAAGACTAAAGAAGCCTTTTGACCAAGTGGGAGAATAATTGAGAAGGAGACGCTTGGTGTAATGATAAATGGGACAGGAATAGATTGGTTACAGAAGAAGAGGTACGTGGCTATTTTGTATAATATATGGCGGAGGGGGGGATAATTGGGGTGTAGGTGGAAAGAG
>NC_068996.1:8879254-8881990 GCF_001194135.2 Octopus bimaculoides | reverse complement strand
TTTATATATATATATATATATATATATATATATATATATATGTATCTATATGTACATGTAGATGAAGGTATGTACATACATGTACATATATATGCATATATATAAATATATGTATATATATATGCACGTCATATACACATATTCATATATAAATTCATGTTTACACACACACACACGTGAATGCACAAAGTCATACATACATACATATATACATACATATATACATACCTATGTATATATGCACGCACTTACATGCACATACTATAATCACACCCACACACAAGCTCACTCTCATAAACACACCGCCGAACAAGTTTGTGTACGTCGTATCTGGACATGTGAAAACATATGTCTCAATAAGCAAGGCTTAACGAAACTCGTACATATCACACAAACACACACACACATACACAAATGCTTACACATTCACATACATTTATATATATGTACGTTGTCTCTAAATATTACATATACCAACAGATATAACGAAACTCAAAGAGATGGGTGTGTGCATGTGTGTGTGTGTGTGTGTGTTTTATCTTGTAAAGGTTAAAATTAAAAAAAGACCGAGAAGGGTCGCGCCTATACTATATAATACGGAGAGTGAGCAAAAAGCAACCAAGTATCATCATCATCATAAACATTATCGGTATCAATACTAACAACAACAACAATAACAATGTTTAATAAGAACAGGAGTAAGAATATCGTTTATGCATCTGAAAGATAAACAAAAATATTGACTCTGATATAATTAATACACACACACACACACAAAACCTATAAGGTAGATAAGAATTAACGAGAAGACACAATGGAAGGCACCCAGTCGTCCCACGGTGTGGGTGTGTTGCGCGCGCGCGTATATACATATACATGTGTGCAAGTATGTACATACATGTATATATATATATGTATATATAAATATATATGTATATATATATGGGAGTCGGTCGGCGTGTAAGGTGAATGCGTGGTATTTTGAAAGGTAATTTCGTGGATGTGGCTGCATGTTGCTGTGATTGCTATATATTTACAACAGATTGTGGGGTACATGTGTACAGTGTGTGTGTGTTTTTGTCTGTGTGTGTGCGCGTGTGTTGTTAGGGGTATGATAGAAAAAAAATATCACTATATACTTTACGCGCTCCTGTGTGTTTGAGAATGCGTCTGTGTGTGTGTGTATAATATATATATATATATATATATATATATATATATATTATATACACACACACACACACACACACACACACACATATGAAAGTGCCTGTATGTGCATTTTCATCCGAGTATTTAGGGGCATGTAGTGTCTATCTACCTATTTATATATACATACATATAAGAGAATGTCTATACAGTTTTACAAATACATGTATACCTGTTTGTCACATATACATGTAGCCACACACATATAGCAATACACACACACACACATTGGTTTGCACATGTGTGCATACTTGGAGAATATGAGTTTTGTTTTGTTTATTGCTCTCTCAGTAAAGAAAGAAAATCAATATAAACAACAACATTAGTAATAATCTACGAATACACCCTCGCCGCCGGCATATTCAAAATTGAAATAGAGACAGACAGAGAAGAATAAGCAATGTGAATGAAAATTTTCAAAATTAATTAAGAAAATTAAACAACACGTACAACAACAACTATAAGAAACAGTAATTATAGCGTTAATAATATCAACAATGATATTAAATAAATAAATGAAATTTTGAAAAAAATTTGCTCACCCCTGCGAACTGTAAGTTTGAGAGTGTTGGTCGGTGGGCGGTGGCGTCGGCAGCAAATACGATGTTGCTCCTGTTGTTGTTGTTGACGATGGTGATGATGATGATGTTGACAATGCTGGTGCTGATGGTTGCGGCGGCAATGACTACGGCGGCGGCGGCGATGTTAGCAACAGTATTAATAAGTTGTGAATCTCTCGTGAATCGCGACCGGTAACAACAACAATAACAACAACGACAACGACAACAACCACCACTACAACCACAACCACTACCGCAACGGCGATGTCCGCGACGATGATGTTGGTAATAACAACGGTAATAATAATGGTAATAATAGTAAGAAGGACAACAACGGGAACCGCAGCAACAACAACAATCGTAGTTATAACAGTAGTTGTGGCAGTTGTTGTTGTTGTTGTAGTTGTAGTAGTCAAAACAATAACAAACAAACAAGAATGTGGCAACAATAACAATAATAATAATAATAATAAGTCCGTCTGTTTCTGAGACTAGAGTACTAACTACGGAGAGACTGTCTTTCACTCCATCCGCCATGTTAATACTCCATATACCACGCCCAACATCCGGGTGATTCCCTGGACACACCTACCTATCAGCGGCGGTGGCGGAGGTGGCGACAGTGGCGGTGGTGGTGGTGGTGGAAGGGAGGTGGCATTGATAGATAGAGTGAGAGAGACAGAGCGAGTGAGTAAGTGAGCCAGTGAGTGAGGGAGTGAGTAAGTGAGTGAGTGAAAATGAGAAAAAAAAAAAAAAAGAATCATAGCTCGCTCGCGCGCGCCTATGAGAGAGTAAGAGAAAGAGAGAGAGATATATATACACAGACACACACACAGAGAAAGTGAGAGAGTATCCGCGTGTACATGTATGTTTTGTGTGTGTATGTGTGTGTGTAGCTATGTGTACGTGTGTCCACGTAAATATGTAGGTGTATATGCGTGTACATTTGTGTGTTTATATATATATA
>NC_068996.1:8872497-8879177 GCF_001194135.2 Octopus bimaculoides | reverse complement strand
TATATATGTGTGTGTGTGTGTTTATGTCTATACGTACTTGTGTATGTATGTGCATCTGTGTGTGCAAGAATGGGGAAATAGATACACAGAAAGACAAAGTGAGAAAACGAAAGAAAAAGTAGTGTGTGTGTGTGTGTGTGTGTGTGTGAAAGTTTAATAGTGATAGGTGTTTGATTGACAGAAAGGGAGGGAGTGAAGCATGGTGAAAATAGAAAGGGTAATAATGATGAGTGAGTGAAAGATATAGCAAGAAAGTGGGAGAGAGAGAGAGAGAGAGAGTTTGTGGAGACGAAAAGAAGAGTTGGGTGACGATGGCGAGGAAAGATCGGGAGGGGTCGGCGTGTTAAGTGAATGATAGACAGAAAGAAGGAAAAGAGAGAAGACTTAAGTAGCCAAGGTGAGGGGAGGGAGGTATTATGTTGGGTAGAGGAGAGATGAGGAGTTGGGTGGTGGAAAAGGGTAAAAAAAAATCCTCGGGTGTCGGTGTGTATTCATTGTGGATGTATGCACTGTGTGTCTACCTTGTAATACGGTGTGAAAGTGTCGAGTTTGTGTGTAGGTGTGCGTGTGTATGTATTTGTTTGTGCGTATGTGTGTGTGTGTACACCCATGTGTTCGTGTCTGTCAAAGTGTTTGTAGCGTGTGCGTGTGTGCATGCGTACATGTGTATGTATATATATATATGTTTGTATTCTATTGTACACAATGTGTGTGTGTGTGTATGGGTATCTCGGTCTTACCTTTTCTTTATCTCTCCTTCACTCTTTCTTTTCTGTGTTGATGAGTACATCTGTCTCCATTGCCATTCGTATGTATTGGAAAAGATCCCCCCCCCCTCTCTCTCTCTCTCTCTCTCTCTCTCTCTCTCTCTCTCATACCTTAGGGCAGTGTTTCTCAGCCGGGGTCCATATGACCCTGGGGAGAGGGGAGGTCTTTATAAGATTTTTTTTGTTAAAGTTCAGATGCAATAAAATTGGTTTTACTTCTACGATACGCAAAATATTTTAACAATTGTTTTTGAACACAATTCCTTGTAATATTATTCAAGTATGACAGGATTTTTTAAAAAGTATTAAATGGCTGTGAGGATACACCTGGGTAAAATAGGAATCGAAAGGATCCATAGGTAAAGAAAAAAAAATGGTTGTGAGCCAATGTTCTAGAGATGACAAGTTCAAAAAGAAGCTATGTCTGGCCACTAGAAATAAAGTATTCAAAGATAAGTCTAAGAATGAATACTCTTTTTACTTGTTTCAGTCTTTTGACTGCGGCCATGCTGGAGCACCGCCTTTAGTCGAGCAAATCGACCCCCAGGACTTATTCTTTGGAAGCCTAGTACTTATTCTATCGGTCTGTTTTGCCGAACCGCAAGAATAAGAATTTTTTAATTCATGATCGCTAGTCCGTCAAAATATAGTTTCGCTTATGCCTCCCGACGAGTCAACAGGCGAAAGGGAATATATTTTGTCGGACTAACGATTAAGGATTAAATATGGGTGAGTGTATGTGTGTGTATATATATCTGGCTGAGTGGTAAGAAGTTTGGTTCCCGGCCACATCGTTCCGGTTTCAGTCTCACTGCGTGGTAGCTTGGGCAAGTGTTTCTACTATAGCCTTGGACGTTGTGAGTGGATTTGATAGACGGAAACTGAAAGAAGCCCGTCGTGCGCGCGCGTGCGTGTTATCACTATTATTTTATGTCCATTTTCTCAGCTAATGTCGCTTGAACGGGTCGCATCAGTCCAAGTCAGTTCTTATTTGAAATTACTGTCCCCCTTACAAAGCTCGAAGGATTACGCAATGACGTAGCTAATAGGAGAACAAGGGGTACGAACACTCCCGCCAAGCACATTTTTCAAAGTTGGCGCCTTTTCAACAATTCTTTTTTTAATTTTTTTTAATTCACTTGTGCCATAAAAGTCGAATCGTTTCTTTTTCGTTAATCGCAAAAGCCTTGGAAAAATTTGCTGGAATTATTACTTTATTTGACTACCCTCCTCCCATAGTTTTGAACTGTCTACTCAATCTCTTATGATGTGTTGGTGTCATTTGACATCTGAAGAACCAAAACAAACCTTGACGTCATAACCTCTGGATACTGGGCGATCCGTGGAATTTCATCATTTTTTTTTTTCACCTCCCACTTGTATCAACAGTTGTAAGTTTCATACGTAATGTCATCGTCACTGAAACATGAAATTAATGAATGTTGAATACAATTACTTATATTATAACCAATGAAATATTTCGCATAATATATAACAAAAATGAGTTTTAAATTATTTGGTATGAACAACGGCGTCTTTTTTGTTTTATTTGGTCGTTCTCTCCCTAATTTTAAAACCTGGCTACGCCTTTGGGACCACGTCACGCTCCTACACTTCATTTTTAACTTGGTTCCCCTGCTAGACACCTTTGCTATCACCAGCTACTTTACATGTAAAATGCATTGTAATGAGTGCATTTTATGTTGGCACCTGCACTAAAGAGGTTGTCATGTCCTCGACAAGACTAAAATGTCATTTCAGCTGAATATCATCTTTGCTCATTTATCAACTCTACAGAGAGCACTTGGTGCATATTTTCGAGAAACCACCATTTGTTAAGGTTGCTTTTTATCATGTAAAGCTAGGGGGATCTTTTCTGTTTGGCTGCAGCTGTGAAAACTTCAAAGTTTATTGAAAATTTTAAAATTTGGTTATATTAATGTAGTTTTCTAAGTTGAATCTCAGGAGACATTTTTCCAGAATTTAAAAAAAAAAAGTTATAGAGATTTAAAATTTGATAAATTTCACATAGTCAGAAAACAGGATTTGGGAAGCTTTCATTTTGTGTGTAATGTGTTTTAATATGAAACTGTAAATAAATCAACTTCTGCTATATGCACGACATATAACTCCCGCCCCTAACGTTTTCATTTTTAGGAATTTTTGGGAATTTTTAGAAATTTTTTGCGAATTTGTATTATACCCTCAATTCATACGATTATGCAAAAAGAAATTGGAGGGTGTACGTGATTTAAGGCCTATTTCGCTGTTATTTTTCGCACATCTCTCGACCAGGGTACAAGCAGCAGATAGGCACAAGTAACCTTAACCCTAACCCTAATCGAACACAGTGTAGAATATATCTGTCAACCAATGTTATCTCGCAGACAAAAGATTTTTCATGTTTGGCTTGTTACTATGGAAATAGGCATGAATGTGCCTGCGGCTTACGATTGGCTAAATTTACTCAGAATTTGCAAACTTTAAAAGCTAATAACTCTTTATCTATTGATTTATGTCGAAAATGTATTTCATAGCATTGATTAGCATATAAAACTACATCATTACATCAAATATGTAACCGATTCAAACAGAAATTGAAGAGACTGAAAATTGGCAGCCAAACAGAAAAGATCCAGTTAGGGAATTCTCAATACTCTATAACATGGGTACCTATTTCGAAGAGCGGGCCGCATGAGGCTGGCACATCATCAGGCGAACAACACTGCTAAAAGAATTCAGCGTAATTTTTCTTTAGGCTTAGAAAGTTCTCGGGCCACTATTTCCCTATAACTGATATGTATTCATATCTTCAGGGCAAAATATCCAAGGAGATAAACAGAGGATGGAAAGAGAGAGGGAGAGAGAGAATTAGGAGGGTTAGATGAAGTTTGCAAGAGTGTGAAGAGCAGTGGTGGCTCGTCGATAAAATTAGTTAGGGTGCTGCTACAGTAAAGTTTTAGCCGTTGTTTTAACATTGTGTAAAAGAAGGCGGAGAGCTGGCAGAAGCGTTAGCCCACCGGGCGAAATGCTTAGCGGTATTTCGTCTGCCGTTACGTTCTGAGTTCAAATTCCGCCGAGGTCGACTTTGCCTTTCATCCTTTCGGGGTCGATAAATTAAGTACCAGTTACGCAATGGGTCGATCTAATCGACTGGCCCCCTCCACCAAAATGTCGGGCCTTGTACCTAGAGTAGAAGAGAATATTGTGTAAAAGGAAATATAAAAAGAATAATTATTTATAAACTTAATCGGTTCAAATTTTAGCCACTACCGGTTTGCGTATTTAATTTGTTCTCTGAACGCCGCTGCGAATTCCCCTTGTTTTTCAAAAAATCCCCACTAAATCACAAAATAAGGGTGGAGTAATCTGCCCTTTTTTCAAATCCTGGCAGCAACACTGTAGCTGGAAGCCGGATAATAATCTAATTCTACACTTTATCGCATTCGAGAATATAAACATGTTTTCAAGCACAACACAAGCGGAATCAAAAAGAAACATTATCTTTTACCGGCATTGCGTGAACGACAGTGCCCTCTCTCCCTAGCGTGAAGCTTCCTATCTCGGACGTGTGAGCATGCGCACAACATCCAAACACCGCGTCGTTGGAACTGTGAAGCACACAGTTCTGTACAAGAATTTTTGTATTTATTTCATAAACTAGGGGATGGCTACTGACATTAAGCTTAAGGATTATATAATGTACAAGTATAAAGAAAGAATCATTTTGAATGTTATCGATAATATCGAGTGGAAATAGGGGGTGCTGCAGTTCTGCAGTTCGTATATACGAGCCACCACTCGTGAAGAGAGAGAGAAAGATGAAAATTAATGGATGTAGAGAGGGCCAAATATAAACAGAGAAGGAGGCAATCAATGTTAAAAAGGGAGGAAGGTAGTAACCAGAGGTGGCGGGGGGTCTTTGGATGGTAAAATATGAAATAAGATGGGATGGTCGATGGTGCCAGTGGGAGATGGTTCGAGGGAGAGACAATGATGACTGGTTGTACAGAAAGGGTTAGGGTATATAAATAACAGATCCTAATTTCGTTAATTACGGAGTAATACAGCAAAGAGAGGAGAGAGTGAGTGGTGAGAATATGAATAATTGATAGATGAGTGATATGAATGATGGAGGGGAGAATGATAGATAAAAGGAGGATTATAAAGACGGGAGGAGTGCAGCAGATAAATGGAAAGGGTCGTTTCGGACTAGAAAACAATATGTATATATGTGTGTGTGTATGTATGCTCACACATACACACACACACACACACACACATAACTATACATGCAGCTCACTCCCACCCTCACACACTGATGTGGTGGGAGGATTTCCGAATGTTCCACCCTCCCCTGTTTTCCGTGAGAAGTACAGTATTATATACGCTTTGAGATATGGGGGAGTCTGAAGATGAAAATACGAAATATGAAAAAGGAACGCAGCGTAAATAACGGACAGAGTCAAGACTAGTGAAAAGGTTGCAAGACGCAACGAAAATTTTAGGGAAATAAAAATAAGAAATAAGTGGAAATTTTACCAGTGAGTGTGTTAAATTATAAGGCACAAAGAGAAAATGACTCTGGATCTTTTCATTTATGTTTTATGTAGTGTTTTTTGGTACCGAAACACTTAAAACTAACTCTAAAACCCGAAACCTAACCCTAAAACCCTAAACCCTTACTAGGGAATAACGATATAATTACCAGGGAATAACGATCATGACACCGGCAAAAATTATTGTTTACAAAAACAGCAGTAACTGTATTCAGCTGAATAGACGTCAGTGATTGGTTGAAATTACAGAAATAGGACAACTTTAACATGAAATAACTTGCAATATAGAAATTTTTGTTAAGAAGGCTAAGAGAAAAAAATGTTTTATATGACACATTCTACCAGTATCCCAAGTTTGAAAGTGTTTCGTTAAGAAAACAAGTGTTGCCCGTCAATTCAGAAAGATCCATGACTCTCCCCAAACACAACAGCATATGCTTCAACACACGAACTCACATAAAGAATCTTGCAAACCAAATCCAAAAACGAAAATGAAAATAGTTTCCCCCATACGATGCACCATTTTGAAGTAGTTAGTAAGACACGAGAAACGTACGTACAAATATTTCCAAAATATATAATGGAATCCCGTGGTTAGTGCGCAAAAATTTTTTGAGACTGTCCCTTAATACAAGCGGTGTCAAATTTGATTCGCTCATTTCAATAAGCTTTTTTTTTTGCGCAAACTCTTTGAAGCATTGACAGCACCTCATCTTCAGTTCCGCACCAATTCTTCACGCATGAGATCGTGTGCCACACCTACTACTGCTTAACTGGTATATTCAAAATAAATCGACAAAACTCCTTGAAATTCTTACTAAAGTCGTGTAATTGTTCGATTTTTTTTCATGAGTCTTTAGAAAAGATCTGAACCCCCCTCCTTTTTTTTTAAATAAAAATTATAATCAAATAAAAATGGCTTTTCGCCTATTAATTACCGCTCAAAAACTTTGAAACGGAAATACTCCCACTTCTAGTATCGGAGCCATATTGAGATGGCAGAATTGCTAGCAAGTTGGATGAGACGCTTTGTAGTATTTCGCTCGCACTTGCGCTCTAAGTTCAAATTCCGCTGGGATTGACTTTGCCTTTCATCCGCACTGGGGTCGTTGTAATCGACTCATCTCATTCCCCCAAAATTTCAGCCCTTGTAGCTGCATTAGAAAGGAATATTGTAGCCATATTGCACCATGCCTATTTTTAAAGAACATTTTTATATAAAAACAAAATCAGAAAAAAGTTTTCTAAAAACGATGTTTTTTTCCCTTCGGTGGAGTCTAACACAGCAAAGCTGATAAAAAGAAAGAAAAAAAGACGCATCAGTCAGATCACTCTATTTTTTTTTTTTTTTTTT
>NC_068996.1:8871351-8872034 GCF_001194135.2 Octopus bimaculoides | reverse complement strand
TAGTTCACTGGTAGTGAACAGCTGACACTGTAGTACATCTCCAGCGTTAGAAGCTGTGCAAAGGCAATAATAATAATAATAATAATAATAATAATAATAATAATAATAATAATAATAATAATAATAATGATAATAACTAATTCTGTTTTATTGGCTACAAGGGCTAATATAAATCAAAAACATGTAAGGACAAAGACTGGACGAAGGTTACATAGGGTTTTGTTCGAAAAGAAGAAAACGTTCGTGTAAACAATGGAAAAACAGAGAAAGATATAACAAATAAAACTCCCGATAGGGGGAGGCGCTTCGAAAAAGAAAAGGTTACACGTGGAAAAACCCATAAAACCACGGGAGCCTGGTCAGAAAAAATAAGAAAGGGCTATAGAGCCCTTTCTCCTTTTACATTACCTTTTTCTACAGGTGTATCCTCAGAATTGGTCCGTTCATACTGGCCATTTTTCCTAGTCACCCATCTTTCAACAAATTTGCTATGAGACAGCACTTCCCTCCTTACTCTCATCTTCCTTTTCAAGTGGAACTTGAAAAAGTTGATGAGGCCTTGGCTAGTAATAATAATAATAATAATAATAATAATAATAATAATAATAATAATAATAATAATAATGATAATAATAATAATAATAATAATAATAATAATAATAATAATAATAATAATACAACAT
>NC_068996.1:8869389-8870397 GCF_001194135.2 Octopus bimaculoides | reverse complement strand
AAATGCCTTCTAATTGATGTTTCAATACCAGCAGATGACAACGTTTCTCTAAAAGAAATGGAAAAACTTTCAAAATACAAAGACCTGGAAATAGAGATAACTCGAATGTGGAATCTAAAAACAGAAACAATTCCTATCATAGTAGGTGCCTTAGGTATAATAAAAAAAATATTCAGACAAATACATAACAAAAACACCAGGACTTACAAATATATATAACATACAGAAAATTGCACTACTGGGTACTGCACACATTCTACGCAAAACACTTTCAATACAGTAAACATAAGAGCACCACAGCAAACCACAGCACATACCCAAGGCGCACAGAGCTGCGCTCGGTAGTGAAGTGAAAGTACGTTATAAAAATAAAACTACTGAATAATAATAATAATAATAATAACAATTTAGATTTCAAAGTTCTTTTGATTTTAGATAACGCCCCTGGGCATCTCACCTCACTTAATGATTTAAATAACAATGTGAAGGTTATATTTCCACCACCAAATACGACTTCTTTATTACAGCCAATGGACCAAGGAATGATTTCTACATTCAAAACATATTATGTGCGAAGAAGTTTCGCCCAGGTAATTCAAGTTACAACTGGAGATAATCCAATCACTCTTGAAGAATTTTGGAAAAAGAAAATTGATATTAAACAAGCAGTTGAAAACATTCACAAGTTTTGGAAGAAGTAACAGACAGCTGCATGAGAGCAGTCTGGCAGAATGTTTTGCCTGAATGCACTAACGATTTTTTTCAGTTTCAATAATCCCAACAACAAAGTTATTGATGAAATTGTTACAATTGGAAGAGACCTCTGCTTTGAGGAATTAAGGAATTAGATTTGGAAAATGTTAGAGAATTATTGGAATCGCTTCAAAAAAAAAAACAACAAAAAAAACAAAGTTACGACGATCTTCTTGGAATGAAGCATCAAAAGGCATACGAAGGAGAAGATGAAAAGGAAGCAGAAGAAATGGAAACCACACCCAAAGATATTTC
>NC_068996.1:8861973-8869087 GCF_001194135.2 Octopus bimaculoides | reverse complement strand
TTAAAATTATATTCTTCAATGATTTAAAGTTGGCACTCCGTCGCTTACGACGTCGAGGGTTCCAGTTGATCCGATCAACGGAACAGCCTGCTCGTGAAATTAACGTGCAAGTGGCTGAGCACTCCACAGACACGTGTACCCTTAACGTAGTTCTCGGGGATATTCAGTGTGACAAGGCTGACCCTTTGAATTACAGGCACAACAGAAAGAGGAAGTAAGAGTGAGAGAAAGTTGTGGTGAAAGAGTACAGCAGGGTTCGCCACCATCCCCTGCCGGAGCCTCGTGGAGCTTTAGGTGTTTTCGCTCAATAAACACTCACAACGCCCGGTCTGGGTATCGAAACTGCGATCCTATGTCCGCTGCCCTAACCACTGGGCCATTGCGCATCCACATAATGAATTAAAATAAGCACAATGCATTATACATGTACTTTGAGTGAAAAAAAAATGTTTATAATTTTGGTATTTCCCAGAGTTCATTATAACTATTGCATTGGTTCTTTGGCTTGATTAGTGTGGTTTTGGTATATGTAGTGTTTCGCGAGAATCAATTAACCGCATTAATCATGGAGTTCCTGTAATAGATATACGACGAGCTACTTTTCAGTTTCTGTTGTGTTGTTGCCACAGTTAGATATGAACTCCGTTATTGTGGATTTATCTTTGGCTTCACATAATTTATTCTTGTGTCTTTTTTCTGCAACGTCTTAAGTAATTTGCACGTGACTACAATTGGCACGTCGATTATGCTTATAAATACTACCATATATTTTTCCTTAAGAAAGGGGACGAAGAAATACATCTCTATGCCACCAGCAAGGAAGAAAGACATTTCTGGGACTTAGTAAAACAGTTCAATTTTTTTTTGCTTTTTCGCAAATTCATCAGTCACTTGGCTACGAAATAATCAGCAGCACGCTCTGCCTTCATCTTCTTCAAAAGGTCTTTATTCATGGAAATGAAGGCCAAATTATTCATTCTCTCTTCACTTTGAGAATCTCTCATGTAATTACTTATTCGCTTTAAAGAAGACGATCTCTCACAGGATGCAGATGTGGTAGATATGGTCAGAATCAGACGTAGTAATTGTGTTACTTCTGCCAGAGCTTGGTTTATTTCAGGTTCCCATATTCTTGGATGCTTGATGCTTGCTTTGTAAAATCTGCAGCATAAACTGATTTGAGCACGCATTTCAGTCCATCCAATTCCTGTATATTTTTATAGAGATTGAGAGATTAAAAGGCTTCCATCGGAAATTGTTTTTTTCGTAAGTGTGAAAAAGCTTCGGATTCAATAATTCAGCAAATTTGAACTCTTCCATCGTTTTAAATCTTTGCTCAACGTCAACAAAAATGTCATCTAAAATGTTGTGAAACAAAGTTCTTAAAAGTTCTGGTTCTTCATGACGACTTCGCTTCTCTGGTGGTTCAGTGACACCATTCAAAACCCAGGAGTAAAATTCCTCAAACTTGTTTTCCTTGATATGAATCAAATTTTTTTTTGTAGTTCTCAACTTCACAAATACATCTTGAAATATCAGGCGAACTACTAATAAAAATAATTTTAAATATTTAGAATTAAATTTTAAAGCATTGGAATTAGTAAATGGATAAAAACGTTACCGAATCAAGTTGGTTTGGCTGCCAGCATTTCAAAAATTGAAGTTTATCAAAAATTTTAAAATTTGGCACATTAATATACTTTTCCAAGCTGAATTGCTGGAGTTGGATCTTTCTGATTTGGCGGGCGCCACTTGTTTTCTTAACGAAACACTTTCAAACTTGGGACACTGGTAAAATGTGTCATATAAAACATCTTTTACTCTTAGTGTTATTGAGAAAATTTTATCTTTTTAAAGTTATTTCGTGTTAAAATTGTCGTATTTCGGTAATTTCAACCAATCACTGACGTCTATTGAGGTGAAAGCAATTACTGCTCTGGAATGTAAACAACACGTTCTACCGGTGTAATGGGATCTTTTCCCTTGAATAAAATTAGGATTAGGGTTAAGGTTATGAGTATTAGCAAAAATACTAACCCTAACCCTAACCCTAACTCTAAAACCCGAACCCTAACCCTAAAACCCTGAAGCTAAAACTAGTACAAACGCACGAACGATGTCATAAATAACATTACCGCCGATAGTTGTTGTTGACAAACAACGGCATTAATCTTATTCAAGGGAAAATATCCCATTACACCGCCATAACGTTTTGTTGACAATCCATAGCAGTAATTGTTTTCACCTCAATAGACGTCAGTGATTGATTGAAATTAACCGAAATACGACAACTTTTAACATGAAATAACTTTGAATACAAAAACTTTTCTCTGTTCTATAACACAAAATATACAAGTATACGAAAATTGAAATAAAACATAAATAAAAAGTGGCACCCGCCAAATCAGAAAGATCCCTGGAGTTATTTCACTTTTCCCAGAAAAAATGTTTTTAAAAAGTAATAGAGGTTTAAAGTTTGATCATTTTCACCCAGTCAGGAAACAGTATTTGGAAGCTGTCATTTTGTGCATAACTGCACATTTTATCGTCCATATCCTGAAAATAGCACGTGTTGTCAATATTCGTAAACAACACGTATTTTGTAGTTAGAAGCAGTCAATATGCATTTAATAAAATAGCACGGACTTAAGATTTATCCAAAAAACGGCATTTAGCTGTTATTTTTAGCACACCTCACAACTACCTCAATGACAAAAAGAAACGAGCAAACCAGTAGTTTTAAGCATTCAATGCGAATGCGATGAACAATATGTTACATGCGATAAACGCATAACAATTTTTCCCCACAAATGGTTTCAATACCGTTTTAACAGGAAGAATTAGATGATTGTTCTCCAGTAATTTTCTTTCATGTAAATAAATGTTTATGTTAATTTAAAAATTTGGCAGCAAAATCTTATAAAATGACAATGTTCTAAAAGATATACATGTTTATATGTTATGTATGAAAATAAAAGTGTGAACAAAATACGCCTGAAAAACAAATATTTAAGCATGCAATAAGCAACACATTACAAAATATTTTTAGAATTAAAAACGAAAGTTAGAAATGCGTCCAATCAATTTCTCAAACAAATCACAATTTTCGCATCTCCTGCAACACATAAATTCACAGAGATATGAATCTACCATAGAACGGTGAGTGCTACAGCGTTGTTTACTATCTCGCTTCACGTACTCGCAACTTGTTGAGTGTGGGTACCATCTTTCGGGTCAACAAAGAAAAGAAAGAATGAAAGAAAGAGAAAACAACACGTTTTACAACAACATATCTTCGTTACAGCATACAGACGAATGAATAACCACGACACTAGTGGACTATGTACGATCTTTAAAAGGTAAAAAAAAAAAGAAGGAATTATATCAAATGAAGAGAACTTAAGGAACTAAGAACGTATAAAAAGGATTTGAGAAATGCAGAAGTTGAATATCAGAGCAAATGGAAATTCTTCCAATCTTAAAAAAATGTATGTATGTATGTAATGTATACATGTATGTATGTAATGTATGTATATGTATGTATGTATGTAATGTATGTATGTATGTATGTATGTATGTATGTATGTATGTTTTGTTTTATGTACGTCTTCTCATGCATATCCTTGCACATCTAGACATGCTCATATATACTTAAATGATGAACTTCTGGAAAGTTTTACAGATTTTTTGCAGTTCCAGTGATGGACTGGATCAGAGGCGACTCCAGGTTATCAGTGTCACTCAGACTCATCATAGATTTCGTCACTCGGGCTCTTTACAGATTTCACATAAGACACATGCCTGCTCGAAGAATTTCACGTATTTCCGCTTCCTTTTTGTCCCAAATGGCTTATTTTTTTTCAATATCTAGCACTATGTCTTTCTCCATTTCTAAGTTAAGGGTAAAAATAAAGCAACCCTGCAAAGCACAACTGATCTTTACACACAGAAGCACAGAATAACAGCAATCAAATAACGACAGCAAAGTGCACAACAAACATCAGCAATCTGACTGTCGCCTGTACTCTTGACAAGAGATGCCAAGCTCGTTCGTATCAGCCCGAGTTGCTGGATAATTTTTTCGTTCATTTAAAAATATTGTAGAACGGAAACTGTTCATAGATTGGAATTTAAACCCTAATCTTTATAGAAATTTATTGTTTCAAGAAAACATTGAATTTGAATTACTTTTAATTTTTAAGCTTATAGATAACAACTCGGGCTGTAACTTCTGAGCCCGAGTCAGGCGCGTATGAAAGATGTCGAGAGAACGTCTGCTACGAATGATATTTTTTGAGACAGGATACCTCTAAGATGACCGCCAGATGCCGAATGAAAATAAGTGAACTACGACCAGACTTAATAAAAGGAGCCCGAGTTATTGAAGTCAGTGTTGACAGAATTTAAATCGGCTTGCAAATACACGTTCACTTTACTAAATTTATACTCGGGCTAAGCCCGAACAATCCGAGTGCCGGAGTCACCACTGGGCTGGATCTATAGTCTTCAAATTAACTTTCTCCTTTCTGGTTTTGAGAAGCCTAATTTCTCAAGATTGGTATTTAGGCAGTGTCCCAATAATTACAGGTATAAACCTGAACTTGTAATCTGGATAGAGTAACTGCACATTTCTCAATAGTTCATCGTAGGTATTCTCTTTTTCATTGATCTTCAGCTTTATGTTAACATCTGCTGGGCAGCTGATTTCCACATCTGTGCATAGCTTCTCTTTATCTCAAATGATTGTGTTTACATTCTAATGAGGTGTTCACAGAGACTTTCCACCAGTACTCCGTTTTATTATTAGTGGTTATGGCTCCTACCTTATTTCTTTGTCCTCGAAGTTATCCTACCGACGGATTTCCTTATAAAGTGTCCTAGGTACAACATCATGTCCCATCGGTAGATAATACCGTGATGACATTTTCGGGCAACCCCATAAAGTCTGCATCGGTTGTCACATTTTACTGCTTTTTCTGCATTTCTGTCTCTTTTGTGAATCAGGTATTTGGTTGATATTTCCTGTTCTTGGATTGCTAACGCATACCCTTCAAAGTCGGAGTAGTAATCCGTTTGATGATCCATGATAGACTGCTTTGATGATCAATGTTACTATAATCTCGGAGCTTTCTACTAAAATATGCATGCATGGTCTTCTGCTCATATACGCTCATCCTTTCATCTGATATGTTGCGGTAGAGTCGTGCAACTTCTTTGGGCATGTATTTAAGGTTATCAGACAAGGAATGCTGCTCAAGGAGCTGCTTTCCAAGTCTTATGATGTTACTAGCCTCATGTATGCAAACTTGGTCAAGGAATGCACTTCAACACTTGGTGGTTAAAAGATGTTGCCGAACGGATATGATACGACATTCAAAGGCAGTTTGGATCGATGTCGCCTTGATTTCGTTTTAGGCAGTCTACGTCACTGTTTATGTGGAAATCATGTGTGCTTGTTAGTATCTTCCGAGTTTTCACATCAATGGCTCGGATCTAATCAAGCGTCCAATCAAGCAGTGCAAATGTCCGTATGAGTCCCGACACTTCAAACACATTGTGGGCCACCGTTTTATGAATGTAGAGAATTCTGAAGTTCAAATTTTCTTTATGTATGTTTGTATGTATGTATGTATGTATGTATGTATGTATGTATGTATGTGTGCTTGTGTATTTGTTATGTCACACCTTTTTATGTTCCGTTGTACCAGACTGGAGTAATTACTGAGTCAGGTAGGACAGGCTAAAGCCTTGTAAGTAGTTAGCTCAGCATGATCGCAGTCCAAATGACTAAAAGCAGTACAAGAATAAATGAACATCTATGTATATACCTATGTATATACCTATGTATGTATCTATGTTCGTGTCTGTGCATGAATGCATATACATCCGTAAATAACATTTATAAATTCATTTGTATCAACCATGCCTTCTCTGCATTGTTTTAAAGAATCTTTAGATCCTTAACAGTGATCATTAATATTTCCCCAGGCAGAGGAATATTTGATGAAAATGTAAATCTTTACATCAAAGAAAAAAAGTTGATAGAGAAATTTCAGTTTATCTTCAAAACCGAACCACTCTTCTGGCTAATAGGACCAAAATCTACAAAAAAAAAAGTGTAAACGCGGCTCAGTGGTGAGAAAGTTGCCTCCCAAGTACATGACTCCGGGTCAGTCCCACCGTGTGGAATCTTGGGCAAGTGTCTTCTACTAAAGTCTCGGGCCGACCAAAGTGAATATGTGTGTGTGTGTGTGTGTGTGTGTGTATGCACACGTGCGCGCGTGCACTGTGTATCTGTGTCTGTGTGGGCATATGCGCTTGCGCATGTGTTTTGAGTGTGTTTGTCCTTCACACCGTTTGACAACCGGTGTTGGTGTGTTTATATCCTCATAACTTAGCGATTCGGCCAAAGAGACCTGTATAATAAGTACCAGATTTTAAAAAAGTAGTTACTGGGGTCAATTCATTCGAGCAAAAACTCTTGAAGGCGGTACCCGAGCATGGCCGAAGTATACTGACTGAAAAAAGAAAAAAAGAAAAGATGAAAGATAATTCAATGTGGTTGAACCCGCCATGTAACCTTGATATGTTAGCTAATATTATCAGGACCACTTACAAGGCTTTAACCTGTCCTACCTGTCCTACTCAGTAAATACTCCAGTCTGGTACAACGGAACATAAAATGTGTGACATAACAAATACACAAGCATACATACATACATACATACTGTACAGCACACATTTCTAATTTGATCCAACAACATCAGCGAGAGACAAGAAATCCACAACAAAAGGTAAAACGGTTGAATTTGAGAAAAGTAGTAATTTTATGCAACGGCAAAAATATCTATCTATCTATCTATCTATCTATCTATCTATCTATCTATCTATACACACACACACACACACACACACACACACACACACACACACGTGCAAGAGTGATATCGAAATATGGGAGGGATTACTGTAGCAAGACACACGTCAATTGAATTGATATGATAGCAAACAAGATGGCTGAGCGGAAAGGAAGGCCGTAGGTTTTAACACGAATGTTGAGAACAATGAAAACCAAAATCAGTGGAATTGGTATCAAGTCGTGAGACGGAGGAAG
>NC_068996.1:8859253-8861767 GCF_001194135.2 Octopus bimaculoides | reverse complement strand
TATCTAACCATATATATTATTATAATATATATATATATATATATATATATATATATATATATAATTATTATAATATATATATATTATTCATTTAAAGGGTACAATACATGAATACATGTATTTAAGCGCTACTAATAGTTTCATATGCTGAGAAATACTCAAACATATTCTCCAGGCGTAAACTACATATCATAATGAAGTAAAAAAATTGTGTCCATCAATAAGTCATTTTAACAGATGTAAGAAACTCCAATATATTGGCTAAGGTATTACCTTCGATGATGACAGAGCAAAAGTTAATTTCCTTGATCTTACACTCAACTTAAATGTAACCTTATATTTCCTGTACCATAAACCTTTAACCAGTCTAAAATACATTAGCACTAATAGCAATCACCCTACTAATGTAACAAAAATTTTGGTTAAAAACATATCGCTTAGAATCTCTAAATTATCCGCCAATGTAAACGCTTTCAATAATAACGCTGATTTCTATAAATCGTCTTTGAATAAGGCAGGATATAAGGAACAAATTAAGTATTATATCTACCTTGATCCTGGTTCAACCTCTAATAATCTGGTAGATAGTAATTATGCTGCTGCTGCTGCTGCTGCTGCTACTGCTACTACTACTACTACTACTACTACTACTACTACTACTACTACTACTACTACTACTACTACTACTAATAATAATAATAATAGTAATAATAATACCAACAACAACAACAACAACAATAATAATAATAATAATAATAGTAATAATAATAATAATAATAATAATAATAATAATAATAATAATGATAATAATAATAATAATAATAATAATAATAATAATAATAATAATAATAATGTTCCTCCCGTAAACAATAATCCGGATAATATCAAAACAGCCAAAATCCTTTTTTCGAAAATTTAAAAATAAACAGTCTAAGAGTAGTAACTATACTTCCTCATTCTTTTTCTGTTGAGATAAAAGAAAAACACTCGGGTTTTTTTAATAATAAATCTCTCTATAAATCGCATAACCCTAGTAAAAATATCTGGTTTATTGTTCCATACAGAAAACAAGTTAAAAGTAACCTTCCCTACCTATTTCGTCAAGCTATCGAATGGAACTTTCCCCAAAATTCCAGGTACCACTCCATTTTCAGCACCCACCGTATCAGAATTAGCTTCTCCTACAGATCATATCCTCGCGTAACAACTATATTCTTAACGGTAAAAGTATTTCACTTAATAACTGTAATAATATTAATAATAATAATGAAAATCTCCCCTTAAATAATAGTATCAATAGTAATAACCCTTGTAATTGTAGTCCGAATAAAACGTGTTCTCAACGGAAATTGCAGAATTGCAAACGTTGTTTACTAATGTAAAATTTCTGCAGGATCTAAAGAACCCTTTTATTTTGGACTTCATCTACGGATTTAAAAAACGTATCGTGAATCACCTTTCTACATTTAAATGCATTCATAAACGTAATTCTACTGGTCTTAGTAAACAAATTTGGCATCTCAAAGAATCTAATAAACAATTTTCTTTGGATTGGAAAATTTTATCAAGATCATTTCACTATGATAATGGGAAACCCTTCTGCCATCTTTGTATAGTCGAACAGCTATTTAACCTCTTTCCAAGCATACACTGGTCAACACTTATAAAGAACGTGTTTATGGGTGTTTACATTGGAAAAAACATTCTTTCAACTATTTCAAATAATATCTAGCTCCTTACCTAATAATATCTGCAACTTAACCTTTATTCTCTCCTCCCATACCTCCTATTCTTTCCTTCATCTTTTCCTATCGATCTATCATTTACTGTCTATGGGCTTATACCTCCATCTCTCCTTTAATTCTCTTTCTCTCTTCCTTCTCTTCTCTCATCCTATGACGTCATATTTCTTAACAGTATTTTAAAAATTACAAGCATTACCTATCCCACTT
The DNA here is from genome assembly GCF_001194135.2 of Octopus bimaculoides. Taxonomy (NCBI): domain Eukaryota; kingdom Metazoa; phylum Mollusca; class Cephalopoda; order Octopoda; family Octopodidae; genus Octopus; species Octopus bimaculoides. The sequence continues at coordinate 8,859,815 of NC_068996.1, read as the reverse complement.
TGCTTTCCATGTATGTATTTATGTATGTATGTATGTATGTATGTATGTATGTATGTATGTATGTATGTATGCATTATGTATGTATGTATGTGCATGTATATATGTATATATATATATAAGCATGTGTGTGTGTATATGTATATGTATATATGTGTGTGCATGTATATATGTATATGCATTTGTATATGCATATATATATGTGTATATATATATGTATATATATATAAATATATATATGTATATATGCATATATATATGTGTGCATGCATGTATGTATGTGTGTATGCATGTAAGTATGTATGTATGTATGTAAGTAAGTATGCGTACGTATATCACATATTGGAATTTCTTACATCTGTTAAAATGACTTATTGATGGACACTGTTGTTTATAAACTCCCTGATAAGATTGATGCATTGCTACACATTATTCATCCTCTCGGATTTATTTTAATTCATCTATCGAAACATATGTCGGTAATGTGGTGGTATAAATGATTTAAGTAACTTCTTGGGCGTGTCTCCATTTTCCATTATATATATATATAAATATATATATATAT
>NC_068996.1:8854611-8857724 GCF_001194135.2 Octopus bimaculoides | reverse complement strand
TATATATATATATATATATATATTATGTGTGTGTGATGAGGTGAAAAAGATCTTTCTTTAAAATTACTACTTATACAAAAAAATCTTTGGAAAAAAACACATAACCGCAGATCTTAAGGAACGAAGTTTTTGGTGGATGAATTTTAACTTTTCAGATCCACATGTTATAAGGTAAACCTTATATAGGCAATAGTTTTAGTTCCAGTGTTGACTAATCACGGTTTAGTTTCGGATGTAGAATTCTTACAAAATATTCGTGTTTGTCTTTCGTAGTTGATCACATTCTTTTCTTTTTTTTTTCTTTTCTCCACCGAAAAAGTAAATATTTTGAATTTTCCATTTTGCCCTAATGGCAAGATGTTCACTATATGAGACATTTCTAGTAGCCGAATCGTTGGTTTGTTGCTTTTACACACTAACCCGATCTATTATTTTGATTTAATGTATCTGATAAATTTCTCATTGCCGTGTAGACATGTGATACTGTAAACGATAATTTCTTAGAGTCGTGTTGCAGTTTACATTTGCTTTAACTTTCAATCCCACCCCATTCCTTCTCCGTACAATTAATTCACACGTTCCACAACGAACTCACATCTTGTTAGCTGCGTTATTTCTGCTTCTGACGTGAATTTAACACCTATTAAGTGTCTTTTAAGATTTGATTTTTGTCTTCAGCTGTTGTTAGAAAATGACTCTTTTAATTACTTTTCTTAGAATTGATTATTGGTATAGAATTGGAAGGTATTGTTTGGCTGAATGCAAAATGTTGTGGTTTCAGGGTTTGTGGAGGAATACAAATAGAATATTTCTGGTTGTGTTTTTCTTTTCATTGTAAGAGTTTCTTGGTAAGTCAGGGATTGGAATTTCCTTTACTTTGGTTACAACATGATTTACTAAGTTTCTTGGGTATTTTGTCCTTGGAGAAATAATTTTTAGTTCTACCAGTTGCCTCTCTCACCTAATGAATCTGCAACTACTGAACATATACCTCTTGCTATTTTAAAATCGATATTTATTTTAATATGGGATGAATGGCAAAATCTAAATTTCAAGTATTGGCGTGAGTTCTCCTTGCAGTAGAGATCGGTTGTGACAGTCTCATTTTTCTTAATTATGAAAATGTCCAGAAAAGGAAGTTCCCTTTCATTTCCATTGAGAATTGGATCGATCTATGAATACTATTTATTAATTTATGAGCTCTTGTAATGTCTTCCTACTGTTCCAATATATGAAGCAATCATCCAGGAATCTTTTTCTGCTTCTCTTTAAATACGATTGAAAATACTGATCAAAAGTAATCGCAGATCGGACACAGATTTTCTTCTGGGAATTGCATCCCTAGTGTTGCAAACTTGGTGAAGCTGCTGTACCCTTTTTTATATGACGGTAAAACTGGTTATCAAAGATGAGGAAGTTATTTTCCAACTCCAATCCTTATAGTATAAGTTCTTTTAGGATTCTCTCCTGAGTTCTGTATGGAAAGTTGTCTATCCTGATTTCTACAGCTTCTAATCCTAATCTACCTCAAAACTAATCAGTATTGTCTTTATATTTACTTTTTCTGCAACGTGGTTTAGAAAGTTCATACCATCTCTGATGAAAGTAGGAACTAATTTGCATAATGCTTTTAATGTGATACCCTGTAACATTCTTATGCTTTAGATACTCGATGTTGGTCCTACAACAATCGGAATGCTATTTTAAATCAAACAGTTGGGAATTTTTCAATATGGTGTATGAAGATCCCAATAATAACACACGCACTGGTTCAGTATGACCTCTTTACTGTTATTAAATCTATGATGTATCGATAGTCCATAAAAATAATTTTTAACTCAAAATTAGTTATGTATCCCAAATCGTTTGTTTTCATAAGATTATTTTTGAATTTGTCCATTTATTTACCAATTTTGTTTCTTTGTATTGATTTCTTTTTTCTTATTTTGTAGAAATGTTGCTCATTTAGCTGTTCTAAGACCATTTCCTTGTAATGTGTCTTGTCTATTGTTACAATGGTTCCTCCTTTGTGAGATTCTTTAATGACTATAAAAGAGTTTTTCTGTCGACATTTTAATGCGTTTGCTCCTCACGTGTGATGTTTGATATTAAACGATTTGCTGGAATGTTTGAGTTTGCCGATGTTTTCAGACACGTTATATATCTCTGCCTATTTCTTTTTTATCTTTTGTTTTTAAAACAAATGATGGATCTTTGTAACCCTTCTTTTGGACGATCTCCTGTATATGAAATTTTCTACCGAAAATCATTTATGGAATCTGAATTTAAGTTCATATTCTAAAAATTATATTTTATTTAACACGAAGTTCTTATGTGATCAATTTCTTACTTTTGAATCGCTCGGTTTCATATTTCGTTAGTGTAAGTCAGCGAGTTGGCAGAATCGTTAGCACGCCGGGCAAAATGCCTAGCGGCATTTCATCTGTGTTTATGTCCTGATTTCAAATGCTACCACAGCTGACTTTGCCTTTCATCCTTTCGGGTTCGATAAAATAAGAACCAGTTGAGCACTAGAGCTGATGTAATCGATTTATCCCCTCCCCTAAATTGCTGGCTTTGTGCCAAAATTTGAAATCAGTATTTTCTTAGTGTTTGTATCAATAGTGCTTTCTTTCGTTTTTGTTCAGAATTGCTGTTCCCTAAAAATGACTTTTGTTTTCTGTGTCATTTGAGCTCTGTCTTACTATTCTTTGATTGATTTCGTCTTCTTTGTTTTCGGAAGGAGGATTTTTAGGTGTTCCAATGTCTCGTATTATGGTTATACCACTTTCCTTAGTATGTTGGTTTGTTTTTAGTAGATTTACGCCATTTTCTATGGTTTGACGGTCTGCTTTGATCTGATTTCTTTTTCATTGTTATTGTGTGTAAGTCTTTTATGATTGTTTAGTCTGTCTTGGTATAAATTATTGAATTTCTGTCCACTTTTTTTTTTATTACGTCTGCACATGAGTAGTTACAGGTAAGAAACAAATCAGCGTCAGCTTTTAGAAATGTTCCATTTAGTGAACATCTAGACATTTTCGCAATTGGAAAAACTAAAATATTCCCTTAAAAAAAAAATGAGATTGATCAGTTATGAAAAGCCAAAAAAT
>NC_068996.1:8848627-8850835 GCF_001194135.2 Octopus bimaculoides | reverse complement strand
GTATAGAGTTCAAAATGTTAGAGAGGAAGAGAAGGGGTGTAGTTATCCATTGTCTAAAAGAAATCTTTGTGTGTTGCTGCCAAGAGATTGGCTAAAAAACATTTATTGAATGGGTCTTATGTCTACCTCTGTTTGTGTGTGTGTGTGTGTGTGTGTGTGCGTGTGTGCGTGCGCGCGTGTGTGTGTGTTGTGTTGAATGGTCTTTCAATATGGTTGGAATGTGACCAGCTGTGTGTTGATGGGTGTGTATGTTGTGATGAATGTCTTGCTGAAGAAAGAATTAAGATTTTCCTTTGGGTTAGATGTATTCTTTTGAGTGTCTCCACATGTGTGCATGTATGTGTGTGTGTGTGAGTGTATGTATTTGTGTGTTTGTGCGGGTGAGTGAGTGCGTTTCTTCCGATGTTTTCTTTTGTGTGTGTGTGTTTTTGTGTGTGTGTATACAGAGTTGTGTTTGTGTGTATGTGTGTGTGATTTGATGCTTTCTTTTGTATGTGTGAGTGTATGAGTCTGTGTTTTTGCGATGTTTTCTTTTGTGTGTGTGTGAGTGTATGTGTGTGTGTTGTTTTTTTGTGATGTTTTCTTTTGTGTGTGTGTGTGTGTGTTTGCGTGTGTGTGCAGGCATATATATGTTTGTATGTGTGAGTGCGTGTGTGTTTGTGTGCGTGTGTGTGTGTATGTGTGTTTGTGTGTGTATTTGTGTATGTGTGGTATGTGTGTTTGTGTGTGCGTGTTCAGGCATATATATATATATATATTGGAAAAAACAGATTTGGGAAATGATGGGAAGTATTTTTCGAAACGATAATATGTATAAAATTGTTTTTAAGTGCCCGTTCTTATTTATTGGTTGATAGTGGTTAGGTCGATATTTAAGTGTGGTTTATACTTATTAATAAATTGCCTTTCTGTATTTAGTCTTTATTGTTGGTTGAAAGAATCCGAGCACTTGTAGAGAGGAAAGATTTTGAAATTTGGTCAGTCCATTCCTGCACAGGTTGCAATGTGACTACTTAAAGGAATTTTCCTTGTGTTTTTGTCTCGGATCTGTTGGCGCCGCCCGTCTGACCTATGTAATTATGTTGGCAACCATTGCATGAGATTACGTAGATCAGGTTTTTCGTGTTGCAGGTGAAATTGGATTTAACTTTGAAGATTTTGCCAACTTTGAATTTAAATTCTTGTCCCTCAATTAGGTAACGGCAAGTGCCGCAGTTTGTTCTTCCCCATTTTGTGACAGTTGGCATGGGGGTTTCTATGTGCGTTTTTGCTCCAGTGAGAATTAATTTTAGTGTTTTGGGCTGCTTTTTGCTTTTGAAAATTTGTTATTTTTCTAAGATTTTTCTCATTTTTTCATCTGCAAATAAGATAGGGAGGATTTTGGCGGGTGTGATCAAATATTTCGGTGTTTCTGACATTGAAAGTTGACACGAATGGTAATACATTTTCCTTCTGTTGTTTTTTGTTTTCCTAAGTTCATTGATATTTATTTGTTCCGCCTTGTTTATTCCGTTGGTGATTATGCCAGGAAGGAAGGCTCTTTGGATAAGTGTATCCTTCAGTTCCTTTAGTCTTTGTTCACGTTTGGATGATTCTGATACTATGGTACAAATTCGTTTTGTCAGGTTGAAGGGAATGTTGAGGTCAGTGTGTTTTGGGTGACATTATGTGAAAAGAAGGTACTGTTTGGAGTCAGTGGGTTTGTAGAATATGTCCGTCTCTATTTTCCCATCTTGGTTTTTGAACAGGAACACCGAAATAAATTTTTACTGATTTTTGATAAGATGAGATGCATCACTGAAACCGGTAATATTTTCTTTATATAATGTTTAAAATCATTTTTATTAAATTCCTTCTAAAATAGAAATGTCTTAGATTTACTTGTGTACTATTTCCACCTTTATCTTTTATATATAAAAATTTGATTTCTATAGATCTCTAATCTTTTTTCAACCTATATATCTTTTTTTCAACCTATATATCTTTTTTCAACCTAACTCTTCGAAACGCTTAGTTTTAGAATGGTGGCAGCTGATGAAGGAAATGTTCTCTATGTGGCCTGTGTGTTTTCTGTATTCTGTTTATCATTTTGTCCACGTTTTTTTTGCAACGTCCTGTACCCAGATATGCATCTATATATACATGTAGATGTAGGTATATACATACATGTACGCATTTATTATTTGTATTATATATATATATATATAT
>NC_068996.1:8843754-8848306 GCF_001194135.2 Octopus bimaculoides | reverse complement strand
ACACACACACACACACACACACACACACACACACACACACACACACACACACACACACATATATATATATATATATATATATATATACATACACACACATGCACAGAATGATTCAAATAAACAAATTGAATCGCTTGGGTTAGATATGCAAAATATACATACATGTGTAACGGAATAGGTAGATAGATAGTTGAATGATCTCCTTGCAAGAAAGATCATAGAGTAACTTCCCTTTTCTAAGCTTCTCGAAGCATCGTTGTCACGAAACGTGAGTCTTAATTATTCAAGAAGCTTGGCGTTTCTCTTGGATGTTTCTAAAATGTCTAGCGTTCCATTAATAAAAACAGCTTGCTAACCCACCTTTTCGCTTCTTAGTCGATTAGACTTAGAGCCATTCACGTCGTTGCTATGTCCGCCTATTTCTTTACGCCCTATAGCCGAGATGACTGAAAGCCACCACTTCGCTGTTGTTTTACATTTCCTATCTCTTAACTTTCTTGCATAGATTACTCCATTTAACTAGTTTCTACAATTTGATTTTATGTATCATCATCGAAAGAAGAATTAAATATATTTTTATGTAGTAAATGTATAGATCTTGTATTTATTCTTTCATCTCTGAATGAACCCTTGTAATAACATACATGCAGCCACATCAACGCCTTGTACTGTCTATATATTTCACTACACATGTATACATATAAATACAGAGAAAGCAATGACTGTAAAATTTCAGACGATGAATATTCATGTCTATATATATAGATATTTATATATTAGTAGAGTACATTTACACAGAGTAAAAAGACACAGAAAATTAAAGGGGAGAAGTTTTGATATTACTTGTCCGACTACTCTTTCTGGGGGTTTGGAATTACTTCATGGTGTTGGCAAATGTTCACAAAATTATGCAACAAGTAGTGGGAGCATATAGACAATAGGTAGATCCATCCTCCATCTTCAGAGTGGAAAGATGAATATCTAACATTTCAAATCATAATGCAGGAAAAGTTAGAGTAGATAAAGAGGAAGGCAAGCAGTAGTGAGTGGTGGGAGGAGGTTGACGGCTCGATGGGGGTGTTGTCTGGTTTTCTTATCTTCTCTTGTCCATCCTTACTTCAACACACAAGCACAAACAGAAAGAATGGAACACTTAATCATTCATCCAAAATCATAATTCTCGTAGTATATTAATGACTATCTTTATGATGGAAATCATTGTCGTTACGTAAGTGAGACAAACAATTTACATTTAAAGCCTTTAACAATATGCACTTCGTATATCATTTAGAAACGCCAAAAACAAATCTGCTGCCTCTTTTCTCAATACTTTCCAGCAAATATGATTAAAGTATGATAGGAAAATCTCACTATAAACGTGTCTCGTTTTCCTTAAAATCCCTGTTTTTGGTATCCAATCATGATTGTTCAATAACCTGTTCCTGTCACTGAATTTACATAATGTTCTTGATAGTGCACCGTATGATGGCGATAACCCATGACCTTAAGATTATCATATGCAGGCCAGTCATCCGAATTAATCGCTGAACTTTTTTCGCATTGTTGATCAATGATAGGTAATAGATTGTTTCTCGGGAGACAAATCAGGTCACTTCACAACCAAGCATCCAAATCTTAGCTCTGAGATTGATATACTTTTATCTGCATTTACAAATCACAATATGATCGGAACTGAACTTAGTCATATAAATGCTGTGTTAAGTAAACGAAAAAATACAAATAACATAAATGAACGTAGTAAACCACTGGTTCCCAGAGTTGGCAGTACTACCCCCACCCTCCGTGGGACAGTGAAACGATCCGGTTAGGAGGGCTTGAAGAAAAGTGAGGCAATGATGGTGTGCCCCCCCCCCCGCCTAAAGTAATGGTTTAATTAGGCTAAGTTTTATTTGTGAAATTTTTGTTGCTTTGAATTTGATGCAGAAAGTGGTCTATGTTTGTATGGGTAGGAGGACAGGGGGGGGACTCGCGCCACTGTTGTAATCTAAGACTCAAACTCAAAAATTTTAATCCAAAACATTCAAGATATTGTTAGGAATCATCAGACCCGTTGATAAGAATGGAAACTCCTTTGATTAAAAAATATATTTTTTAGCTCTCTATGTTTTCTGTGAATCAGCAAAATAATGTAACTCACAACACCATTTCTTTGAAGATTTCCTGAAGAAAGGGTCCTAAGACCGAAATATTGAAATACAAAGTAAAAGTACAAATCATCAACTTTTGGTAAGACCATTCCTGCACAGGTAGCAATATGATTGCTCAAAGGAATTTTCCTTGCACTTTTTCTCGGATCTGTTGGCGATGGGCCGTCATTCTGTTGCGTAACGATCGACCCGTCTGACCTATGTCTGTTTTGCCTTTAGAGAAAAAAAAATCTATCTATATCAGATAATTCTTCATGCAAACTTTACTACTCTACCTGATTTTATTTTCCCCCATTCTTTAGTTTTTTTAAAATTTGTTTTCTTATTATTGAGTACATTCCTGCTTGGTGAATTTATTATTTTATTTATTTTTTATAAACTGTAAATTAATTAATTTATATCTTCTACTTATAATCTATAATTATCTATCTCCGATTATATACCATTACGTTGGTTACAGAAAGGTAACACATGAGTAAAATGTGTTTTTATTATATATGTATATATATATATATATATATATATATAAAGAGAAGAGTTTACTGGATGATTAAACTTATTTAATAATTTGGGTATTTAGTTTATGAATTTCAAAGTGGGTCTTTGTTATATTTACATTCATAAATTCAATAAAGTGATAATTTTCATTAGCTATAAAGTACAATCTACAAAAGTTTTCCCCTTATTAAACATTTCCCTCAAAAGAAAATAGAAAAAAAAAAGGCATTTTGGATTATTCTTAATAATGTTCATATCATTCACTATTCAACCATTTTGTAACTAAAGTACATAATTTGATTTATAACAATAGATGATGTCAACATTTGGAACGTCTCTGTATCTACTTTATTGCCGGTAAAAATAGGTTATTTAATGACTTTTCAAAAACTATTCTACGCTGTTATTGTTGAACTCACCCCACCCCCAAAAAACTAGGTTATCATTGATAATTAAACGATTTTAGAAATATACACACTCTCTTTTGTCTTTGATTCGAAATTACTATATTGTTTTAATATATATTTATTGAAGGTATAGTTAGGGCCGAAAAGATTCAAAAGTTTGGTAAAAGTTTTACCCTATGAAAGATCTGTAACTGGGTGCATCTATTAATAATCTCTGCTACCTCCAGATAGTCTATCTAACGCAAAATAGGTCTTCTCTTTAACAATCACTGTCATCTCTAGATTTTTTATCAACTCTGTTATAAAACTTCACCTGGGTACATCTATTAAAAATCACGGCTTTCTCTGGATTCATTGCAACACGTTTCACATTAGAAAATAAGACAATAAAGCATTAGAAGATAACCCATCTACATCCTGCAGAATTCCACACAAAAGCTGACGATTAATGATGGAAGCACAATGCTACAATAAATGCACAGATGAAATATAACAGCCGTAAGTAAAAATAAACACTTCACTGATATGTATAATTCTAACAGTTGAAATTCAAGTTCAACAATCACATTATATAAATCTGTTATAAAGTGGCAACAACTCAGGCTACCTTCCCTATATTTTGAAGATGAGACTATTGCGGTAGAAGGATGAAAAGATGTTGAAGATGGAGTTCAGAACTTTATAGTTCCAAACAAAGTGCAAGTAATTCATTAAAAAAATACATACATACATACATATATGCATGCATATATGCATGCATGTATGTATGAATGTGTGTATGTATGTATGTATGTATGTATGTACGTATGTATGCATGTATGCATTACGTACCTTTGTCATCATAACTCCCCGTTGCTCCATAGGTTCTCTGACATAATCTTCTCATGTAAGCACAAATTTTAAACCACTTTTGCCCATTACATAAAATCTTTATGATCTCTTCTAATTATAGTTAAGCCGTTAGCTATGCTAGCATCATATTCTCTCTCTTTCTCTTCTCTCTATATTCTCCTTGCACCGTTTTCCACACCTATTCCTTTAATTCATTGATCTTTCCTTTCTGTATTTCTGTACAGCCAGCTACTATCCCTAATTGATTTGAAGTATGCTCTTTCTTTATTCTCGTACCTTTCTCCTTTGATCAACATTTCTTCTTCCACCGTTACCCTGACCCTTATTTCTTTAATTCATTGCTTGTCTTTTCCTGTCTTTCTCTCTAACCAGCTACCATCCCTAATTGATTTATAGTCTGCTTGCTGACAAATCCAATCACCAATGGGACTTCCATCCACCTTAGTGAGCTTGGCTTTCTCCGTCTCGTAACTTCTACCTCTGTTCATTCTATGTTATAATTCTCATTCTCCCTCTCCTGCCTTATATTTCTTCTGTTCCTTCTGCTATACCTCTGTTCCCCTTCCTAAGCTACTTACATCCTCCCTCCCCCGGCCTTATGCTGGTATTCCTCCTCCTCCTCCTCCT
>NC_068996.1:8841939-8843425 GCF_001194135.2 Octopus bimaculoides | reverse complement strand
AAAAGAAACCGGAATTTTGAGATAGTATTTTATTCACTCAGTTTTACATGTTGACACTTTTATCACCTTCAAAGTATTCTCCATTGGAAGCAATGCATCGGTCCAGACGCGTTTTCCATTGTTTGAAGCAGTCCCGGAACTCTCACGAAGTGTTTGCCTTTTAACGCCTCCGACGTCTTTTTTTCTTTACTTCGTCCACGTCTCCGAAACGTTTTCCTTTAAGAACATTTTTTTCATTTGGGTAAAAAAAAAGTCACAGGGAGCAAGATCGGGTGAATAGGGAGGGTGGGTAGGCGGGGGGTCATACCATTTTTGTCAAAAACTGTCACACGCTCAGCGGTGTGCGCAGGCGCATTGTCGTGATGATACCGCCACTCTCCATTTTGCCACTGGTCGGGACGCGTTCGTCTCATCGCGTCTTGCAAACGCTTCAGAACTTCCAAATTTGACCAGGAAGAACAAATTTTGTGTGGACAATTCCTTTCACACCGATAAAACAAATCAGCATCGTCTGGACATTGGACTTCACTTGACGCGCTTTTGGGGGCATGATGACATTGAAGGCTTCCGTTGACTTGATTGCTGCTTCGTTTCCGGGTTGTAGCTTTTGACCCCAGTGATGCCCTTCGTAAAAAAGGTACGCATCAACTTCCAACGGTTCTTTCAGTTCACGACACGCATTTAGTCGTGACTGCTCTTGATCTTCCGCGAGCAAGCGAAGCACAAATTTTGTTGGAACATTTTCATTCGCAGTTTCTCCCTCAAAATTCGTTGGCAGGAGCTCCAGGATACACCAGCCATATTAACAAGTTCGTCAATTTTTCGGTGACTGTCCTCCAGGATCTGTTCATAAATTTTCATGATGTCGACGCTCGCTATGAACAAGATCGGTCCTCAAGCGATAAGTAACCATTTCTAAAGCGTGAAAACCATTTGTAAGCTTATGTTTTGCTCATGGCAATGTCCTTAAGAATGGTAGTTGGCTATAGGCTGTTTCAAGCATGACAACTACTATTTCGGCTGCTGTTTTCCCCAGCAGAAAACAAAAGCAAGTTGTTCCTTCGTTTCAGCTATCGCAAAAAGCGACGAACACAGGAGAAGCACTGCAAAACAAAGACGCACAACGTGGCAGTACGACTCCAGTCGACAATGCCGGTTGGTAGACTGATGCCTGAGGGTTGCTTCAAATGTCTTCTAGCGGTGGAAGTCTGAACTACGACTGGCTTACCCCACAGAGAAGGCTTCAGTTTTCTTTTGGGCACCCCTTCGTATATAGTATGCATTATATATGTATGTATGTATGTATCCATCCATCCATCCATCCATCCATCCATCCATCTATCTATCTATCTATTTATCTATCTATCTATCTATCTAACTATATTTATATCTATGTATATATAGATATATGTGAAGTCTAATCATGTTTATGTGCATCACTACACACACACATACACACACACACACACACACACACACACACACA
>NC_068996.1:8840160-8841929 GCF_001194135.2 Octopus bimaculoides | reverse complement strand
CACACACACACACACACACACACACACACACACACACACAAATTGTTATCAACCCAAACAAGTTGAAGTATAAAAGATATGAATTTGAAAATGCACAGAGAATATATTAGAATTAATTAGAATTTAATTATATTTTAGAATATAGGAAGACACTTGACCAGTTTCACAATAGAGTTTCAAAAGTGTATAATATATGGAGCTGTGTCGCGAATTATATTTATTCTGGCCGTTGTTATGAAAATAGTTTGGCTTTATCGTTAGAACATGGATCAGAATGCTATCTGTTAACGTACAAATTGATTGGTCAGTGTTCGTGTATTAAACTCATGTGGTAGTCGCGCGTGAAGGTGACATGTAAGCTTTTCTCCATTGAATATGTCATATGACAATTAGAAAAGGGAGATATGAATGAGTGATGAAATAATTCATTGTCTCTTTCTCTCTTTCTCTATAGCCAGCTACCATCTTTAATTGGAGTGTAATGTGCTTGGTGACAAATCCAACCGCTAGTGATGTTTCCTTTCACCATAGTGACCTTAACATTACATATAAAGTGTTATAGGTAATTATTGTTTTTTTTAATTCTGTCGAAGAATAATGTTATCAATTAGTGCTATTTCCCTCCCATTGAACATCTCTTCTATCTTAACAAGGTGTGGGTTAAGTAAGATTAATTATCTCAACACCACAATATTTCAACCCCAGTGAATTACAAGTTGCTATCTAAAAATTTTTGTAGAAAATTAAGATTAACAGAACTTTTCGATAATCATTGAGCAGAACAAAAGCAATTACAACTTAACAAATCACTCGACACACTTTTGTGAGTTTATAATCGTCATGGTTCAGTGTTTAGAGCGTCGGGTTCAGAACTGAGTAAGACACTTTATTTCACGCTGCTTCAGAAGAAAAGGAACGATATCTGTTTAAAGTTTGTGTGTACTTTTGACCACATGGCGACATTAATATGTGTGTGTATATGTATGCATGTAAGTATGTATATATGTATGTTTAATTGCTAAAAAGGCAACAATATTTCGTTTTGTAACGATAACATACTACTAAATGTTTTATAAATTTTATAAGTCAATATGTGCCCTATTGCGTGTTAACAGTGCTTTAATTTCATTTTAAGTTGATATCTATAGATTTTCTATAGAATTCAGAGTCAGCACTATTAGTTACTACGTTTCGTAAACAAATACGTCTAAGTAAACAATGCGATCGAAGATACGAGAAAAATAAGTAATGGTGTAAATGCATATTTCAAGAATCATTACCTTTCATCAGGTAGAATCAACAAAAAAAAAAAAGAAAGAAAAAAACGAAGTATTGTATCCGGTAAGAGATAAATATCATATATATACACAACCGAAAGAGTTTCAAATAGTTTCAATGCCATGTATCTCCAAACAATCTTTTGGAGCCTGAAATTATATTTTATAAATATGCATAGTCAAAATGTGTCATAAATACATGAAACTATTAGTAGGTCTTTCGGTTGTGTACTAAATTGATATATATATATATATATATATGAATAATAACAATAAATGGAGCAAACGCATATAAATAAAAGTTCCTTTAATTCCTACACATGTTTCAAAATATATGTGAGCTCTTCTACAAAGAAGTAAGAGCTGCTGGAATTCCACATATATTCATCTTCAGGGAATCAACATATAAAAGCAAGATAAATGCGAAATGATGAGGTAACTTACGAGCTAAGATGTTACATAGCAAGATATTCCTATTCCACCAAGGAATAC
>NC_068996.1:8833089-8834049 GCF_001194135.2 Octopus bimaculoides | reverse complement strand
CCAGCTGGCTTATCAACACACTTCTGTGTTCTGTTTGTTTTGCCAAGGGAAGTTATCCCTCTCATCGTGATCTGTAGCACGAACGGACCCGGGTTTCAGGGTTATTTCTCTTCGTCAGCGTCCGATAGCCACCGATCTGCGATGAGAGAGATAAATTCTTGGCAACCTTATGTATCTTTTTGCAGTGAAATTATTCATTGATATCGAAAAAGTGAAAACAAGCAATGTTAATTCTCTAAATTAGGTATTAACAGTAACTGCACGATAAAGTGAAGTATATTGCCACTTAAATGTGGCTGACCCCTAGGGGTGGATGTTACTGTTGCTTTTACCCCCAGGAGGACATCTCCTCCAGCTGGCTTATCAACACACTTCTGTGTTCTGTTTGTTTTGCCAAGGGAAGTTATCCCTCTCATCGTGAGGGATATATATATATATAAACTTTAGCCCCCGCTCACAAGTGAGAGTGATCTTGGTAGCTTGTAGCTTTCGCTAATTATTTAAGTGTATCAAGATATGACGTCGATACTCTCAGGGCTCTCTCACACATTAGATTCAGAAGGCGGGGAGGGATGCACCAGCACTCGGTTGGTAATAATTTTCAATTTTAATAAACCAGACCAACATGAAATGATGTACATTGATCAAGAACAGGGCAGCTGACATGCATGCGTACCAAGCTACATACATACATACATACATACATACATACATACATACATACATACATACGTACATACGTACTTACGTACATGCATACATGCATACATACACACGTGCATACATATACGCATACATACACGCACGCACACATGTAGACATAGATATATACATGCACGCCCACACATACGCATATATACATACATACATACATACATACGTACATATATACATGCATACATACACATGTACACACCCCCAACACGTACGTACACATACATATATACACGCACGCTCACA
>NC_068996.1:8828351-8833005 GCF_001194135.2 Octopus bimaculoides | reverse complement strand
ATAAAAACATTCATACATACATACATACATACATACATACATACATACATACATACATACATGCATGCATGCATAATGCATGCATAATGGCGCCGTCAACATCGAACGTGCAGGTGGCGAAATATTTTTTGTCACGAAAGTTCCGGACCCCTGTTATGAACTCATTTGCATACAGCCAATCACAGCTCAACTATCAAACTAATTTATGAGCGCATAACAAGTCATGGGCGATAAAATAAGGTCACTAAGGTAAGGAATGACCATGCTTCTTTTCTCTCTTGATAATGTTTGTTGTTCTTGTTCTTGTTTCAACCATGGCTGTCACTGCATAGCTATTTGTGTTGTTGTTTACTTTGTAAAACAGTAAGGGAGAGGGTTGCTAGCACATCATCCTCTACCTACATTTTCCCCATCCACATCTTTACCATACGGGGCCCTAACACAATCTGATAATAGGCATAGATGCAAATTTTTCTAATTACTCGTCTCCTTCTAAAATCAGGCATAACTTGGTGATTGGTCGACTTGCAACACCGTTCTTCGTCTTGAGTTTACTTGGGAGAGTGTGTTTGTTAACTTGACAACAAGGTCAAGGTGAGCTCTGATTGGTTGTATGCAAATTAGTTCATTACTGGGGTCCGGAACACGCCTGGGAAAAAAGTTCGCGTACAGATGTTTATAAAAGTCCGTTTTGAACACCTTCCTCTAGAAATATGCCGACTTCTCCAGCCTAAATCGGAAACACCTTTTACTCACCAACGTAGCATTATCCTGAACAGATATTAAAATATACATCTGCACCATATGGAGTTTCGCTAACACGGTTATGGCTGAAACTAACACCACACCAGATGAAACTAACAACGCCACCACTGATGAAAACAGAACTACTTCACCAGTAAGTTATTCAAGAAGACATAAGTACTCTTCTCATTTTATAAACCAAGATTTATTTCGGTGCTTTGAAAATTGCCCGCGATGACGCTTCAATCGGATAAATGAAGCGGTTAAAACAATACTGGGACGAAGCTCATCCCAACTTAAAAACCTTCACGGCGAAACAGCTCCGACAACAAACATCTTTTGTAAAAAAACAAAAAACAAATCAACTGGTCCTCGATCCTCCGAAAACACTGAGAATGGGCTAAAATCTGACAGAAGTGGCGTAAAAAATAATGTAAACAATCCACCGCTCCCGCCATCGCTAAATTCGAGTGTGTCTTCAAATTTAGCTGACTCAGTGGCGAAGACTCCAGAATACATCCAACTCAAAAAACATTTAAAAATTATAATTCGCAAAGAATTTTGCTACTTTCTCGAAGCTTTCGTTGAGCAACAGACCATTCCCAACAAGAGTGAGAAAAAATCCGACTGATCTAATGTTTAAAGTTATCAACGATGTTGCTGATACGATGCGCAGCCTATCTTGGACACAAGACCATTACATCTCATTACACTTTGAAAGTTTTGTGTTTGCAATCCAGGACCAGGAGGTTGCCACAAAGTACCTGGTGAACAAGAGAGACAGTGGCGCTCTAGTAATCACAAGGTGCAACCGCATGTGTAGGCTATGTCATGTTTCCTTGTGAAAGACATCATGCATGTGACTAGCAGCTGTCTTAGAATATCGTCACGGTACTACCTTCCTATGCGGCACGATGTTGTCGCTAAACCAATTTACAATGCTATCCGCAAAAAAGACTGTCCTGAAATAAACTCAGAAAATCCATCCGCTATAGAATACATTCATAAACACCAATTCAAGGAATACTGGTGGAATATTCCCATCAAAACTTCTGTCAAATGTAAACATAACAGGCCGGATATTGTTGTTTGGGACAGAGGAACAAAGGTATGTACCATCATAGAAGTTAGCTGTTCAGCAGATATAAATATCTCTTTGAAAATCAAAGAAAAAGAGGATATCTATGGACAACTGCTTCGAAACCTCCAGCTTCTATATCCAGACTATGAATTCGTATTCATACCAATAATAATTGGAGCACTAGGTTTTGTTAGTAAATGCTTAAAGGAGAATCTAGATAAACTGGGATTTTCAAAAAGAGAAATTGACTGACTGATTCGTACATTACAAGTACAGTCTGTGAGTGGAACAGTAAAAATATACAAGACTTTTTTCAAGTTCCAAATGTGAATTTGTTTGTGTTAACTACATCCCAGAGACAGAGCCTTGTATTTTTGTTGGAAACCGATTCTCTCCTCAGTGGAAGATTTATAATAATTAAAACATAGAAAGACATATACTCGCATGCATACAAAACGTTCGTACCGGTTTTTAAGTAACATTCAAAAGCAATGCTTAGATCTTTGGATATCCTTTATTCAACCACATTTTGTTCCCCTACCTTTCACCATCTTTGAAGTAGCTTCTTTTCAAAAATGGGTCCTTTTTGTTGCGCTTGAATAAAGAATCCCAGCCAGAAATGCGACCCATTAATTTTTTTTCCATTAAATTATGAGACAAACATCAAAGCTATTCACACATTCAAACATTTAAAAATGCCTTACAACTTTCACATGAGATATACAGAGTATCTCTTTGATGTCTCGTATCGTGTGAACAGGATTATTTTTTATTAGCATATCAATTTTGTCATCAATAATGATTGTAGGGCTGCCGCAAAGTTTCCTGTCTTTCAGATCAAATTTTTCAATCCCAAACGTCGCGAACCACTTGCGAACAGTCATCTCCGCTAGGGTATCATTTTCATAAAGTGCACGTTTCATTTTTGCACCATGTCTTTTTTGCACTATGTCTTTTACCTTTCCGGAAATAAAAAGAAATGAAATGACGGAAATGTATCTCATTTTCCCCCAGTTTCACTTTTAACAGCAGAAATAACCTACCCACACAGTAATCATATAGAAAGACGTGTTGAAATGCCACCTTTTAGAAAATATATGAAGGGTAAAAAAACCTCTTCGGTCATGAATGACCATGGGATTGTACCTAGAAAGTTGCCTTCTAAGGCACAAGTCCGGGCAAGGTTGTTTTATGGAAGACCAGCAGTCACCCATGCATACCAGCCTCCCCTCTCCACACCACCAGTGTTATCCAAGAGAAAGGCAAAGGGGCTGATACAGCTTGGCACCAGTGACGTCGCAACTCATTTCTACAGCTGAGTGAACTGGAGCAACATGAAATAGTATCTTGCTCAAGAACACAACACTCAGTCTGGTGAAGGAATCGAACTTCCTACCTTATGATTGTGAACCCGATGCTTTAACCACTGAGCTATGTGCCTTCATCAGAATATATATATGCCATATGGTTGGTTCTCGTGAGAAACGAAATAAAGTGTTTAGACACTACTAACTGTAAAACGACAAGAGCCTTGTTCCAATCGTGTACGTGTGTGTGTGTGTGTGTGTGAGAGAGAGAGAGAGAGAGAGAGAGTATGTGTAGATAGACAGTGCGCTAACAAAGATCTGCACGACAAGCACTTTGTATCACATCGTTATATTTCCCGTATGCTGATATTAACATGTTATATTTTCTGTAATGTTCCCAGTACGTTGATATCAACATGAAGTGTAATCTCTCTTGGTTCCGTGTCCACAATATCACATCACTTGGCGTTTCCTATCTCTCATTGGACGCATAACACGGAGAGCATGAACACGATAGCATTTGAGTATCAACTATTATCAGATGCAGTATTGAACTGGAAGAACTACTGCTGAGATGTATTTGCAGAGCATTTAATGGAAAATCCACTAAAAATCAGCGGTGTCAATAACACTGCTGAAATTGATGAGAATATAGTTGTCTGACGTAAATACAATCTTGACTATTTTTGTGAGAACTGGGGCTTTTTTTTTTCTTTTTTAAGGTAACAAAATCGGTTCTAAAAGATGTTTTCTGTTTGCAGTAGTAGATCAGGCGATGTTTTCTGCCTGCAGTAGATCGAGAAGCAATCCACATGAGGCATAGTTCTTCTGACGAGCCGCACTACTAAAAAAAAAAAAAATAATAGTAAAAAGTATTTGAAGGTAGTTTTGCGTTGGCGTGCCATCCAGTAAGTCCCGTGGGTTGTAGTTTTGGTCATAATTGTTGCAGATGATAAAACAAGAGCGATACTGTTGGATGTATTGCAACAGTTGTATGTAATCTCCTGGGTTTCATTGAACATCATCAATCAAACTGGTTCTCGGCCCTGCACGATCAATCATTCTTTACAATCCGTCGAACCGGTTACGCATAAAACTGCAAACCACGTTGAAGTGCTATGCAACAGCATAAATGAATGAACGAATAACTGAATAAATAAATAAAAGAGGAGAAAAAAAGGGAAAATAGACATTGGTATTACCCTCCATAGTTACATTCTTATTTAATTGATTTTGTGGTATTATGACTTACCTTATGATGGATTTAGGCAATTATTAAAATATATTAAGACTCGTGTATCCTTAGTTGTGATAAGCAATGATGGATTTTTTTTTACTGGTTCTGGGTTCAGTCCCACTGTGTGGAACTGTGGGCAAGTGTCTTCTACTATACTCTCGCACCGACCAAACCCTTGTGAGTGGATTTGGTAGGTGGAAACTGAAAGAAGCCCGTCGTATACACACACACACACACACACATGTGTATATATATATATATATATATATATATATATATATATAT
>NC_068996.1:8824693-8827213 GCF_001194135.2 Octopus bimaculoides | reverse complement strand
GCGGAGCAATGATATAAACTACATTGTAGATACAGTTCTATTTGTAAGAGATGAGGAATTATATATATTATTCACAATTGACGGATATTTGTCCTCATCTTGTTTGTTGTTAACACAACGTTTCGGCTGATATACCCTCTAGCCTTCATCAGGTGACTTGGGGAAATTTCGAACCTGGGTTCTCATTCCTAAGATATTTTTCGATGTTATTATTATTATAATTCAGGTCACTGCCTGGATTGGAACTCGGAATATTGGGGTTAGTAGCACGCGCTCTTAACCACTACGCCATATGCCCGTCAAATGTAAACAATGTCTATATTGTAGATTATGTTAAACAAGGAAAATTTAACGATTTCTTTAGAGACTGAAGAAAATTATGAACAGCCTAAAATTCATTTTCGAACCTTATTGAACTCTCATCAATTTGATCAATCCAGAAACGTGGGCAGCCAATCTGTTTATATACTCAACAAATGCAGTAGCTACAGAAAACTGGAGCAGCTAATCTGCATACAGTATGTGTTTAACATTTTATTTAATATCAAGGGCCTGTTAACGGGGATTTCAGTTCACGGGCGCTCGGTCGGTTGCATGCAAGATCCTGGTTTTAATCACTATAAACATATCATCTATGCAGGAATTCTCGTCAATCATCTGCAACAAGGGAGTCCACATAGATGAAATTTCTTGATGAAATATTTGCAGACGTGTAAAATCCATTCGTCTTTGTTATTACCTGCGCCTTAGCGAAAGCGAAGGTGGAGGTATTGTTTTCAGTCGTGTTTATTTATTTGTTAGTTTGTCCTCGGACAAGATATCTCAAGAACCGATGAATGGATTCGGATGAAACTGTCAGGGATGTTTGGCTCTGTGACAGGCACGAACCGATTAGATTTTGGGATCGATCCGGTACCGAACAAGGATTCTGGATTATCTTTCCTGGTTTTATACTTAATTTTTGAGAACAGTCTGGTTATTTTTTAGTATTCTCGTTTGCGAGAGCATTCGAGTTTATTTCAGATATTCTCATTTAAAAAATCATCTCTGGCTAATCATTGAGAGGACGTTCGTGTTGCCGGAGGTTTGCGCTCTCTGAATGCTCTTGTTGGTATTGTTATTATTTCTGTTTGACTCAAGTTCGGTCTTATTCCTGGTAGGATTTGTGTGGATAACGATTTACTACCTGTAAAATAAGATATCCCACAAGTTTTCAGCAGTCTTTCAAGTGCTTAGAACCCTCCTGATAATCCTTGCTGTCCCTAAAAGACAAATTTTCTCCAGGAGCTTTACTAGGCATTCTATTCCCGTCTTCATCAGCCATTTGTCTATATCTTTGCTTACTATTCCCAACGCACCAATTATTATGGGCACGGCCTTTACTGTTCGTATATTCCAAATTCTTCCTATTTTAGATTTTAAAGGATTGTATTTCTTCTTCTTCTTCTTCTTCTTCTTCTTCTTCTTCTTCTTCTTCTTCCTATTATTATTATTATTATTATTATTATTATTATTATTATTATTATTATTATTATTATTACCTCCGCCTTCGCTAAGGCGGAGGTATTGTTTTCAGTCGTGTTTGTTTGTTTGTTTGACCGTGGACAAGATATTTCAAGAACTGCTGGATGCATTCGGATGAAACTTTCAGGGATGTTTGGCCTCGTGACTGGCACAAAATAATTAGATTTGGGGATCGATCCAGTACCGGACAAGGATTCTGGATTATTTGTTTTGCTTATTTTACTTTACACGATTAGGATCTTACGTTCACTTTCAAGTCATTCTGAATTATCTCCCTTTAGATTGTTTCTAAAGTTATATTTTCGTTTCTCTATTATTAATTATACTCACGTCTCTATCTTAGTAGAAACTGATGGATAAAGAAATCAAACTACATAAACAAACGGCAGTAAAACTATTCAGAAATTAAATAACACTAACATATTCAGTAACAATAATAAATTTAATTTATCCTCTACAATTTTTAGTTTTACAAATTTTGAATATATCGCTCTTGTTTATAACTTCTTACCTACTTGACAATTGTATTTCCAGCTCTGCTTTGAAGGAAGCTTTACTTCTTGGACTCACGTTTTTGTGCGCAACAATGATATTAAACCTTAGTTAACAGCACCGTGTGTAGGTCCTTTCCATTTTCTTCCACTCACGGATAAATTTTTCACTATAGACCTAATGGTCATAAAGACACTATATCAGTGGATAGACTAAAAAAAAAGCCTTCATAGAGAAAACTGTCCCTGTTCCCACTGCAGACGACACACACACACACACACACACACACAACATTGCAAACACGGCCCGCACACCCACCTTCACATTCCATGACTACCATTGGAATCGATCAGGTACCGGACAAGGATTCTGGATTATTTTCCCGCTGTTTTTTTTACTTCATTTTTGAAAGCGGTCGGGTTTATTTTTATTTCAGATATTCTCATTTTAAATATAATTTTTGGCTAATCGTTGAGAGGACGTTGGTGTTGGCAGAGGTTTGCT
>NC_068996.1:8822673-8824212 GCF_001194135.2 Octopus bimaculoides | reverse complement strand
TCTACATTTGGTGCAAAGTGTCCAATGGATAATCCTTGCTATATTGTCATGACGGCTCTTATATTCCTTCTGGGCTAGTGGCGTACATAGACTGGTAATATGCCATACGGTTTCACCATTTTGTCCACAGATTCTGCACTTATCACTTTCTGATGTGTTGTCTATTCTGTATTTTATGTAGTTTGTTCTTAGTGCTTGCCCTTGGGCAGCACAGATTAGAGCCTCCATTTCTGGTTTTAAATCACATTTTGTCATCGACAGCCATCTTTTTTCTTTATCTGTCTTATCTTCAACATCCCTATGAAATTGTCCATGCATTCTTTTCTTTACCCACCTATTTTCAGTTCCAATCGTTTTCAATTGCTTGTACAGTGCTTTATCTTTGCAATCTTCCATCCAACACAAGCCTGACCGTCTTACTTCTAATAATAGCGGTTCAGTGGTATTTTTTACATACCATGCTATGTTGTTTTCTTCTGCTCTAATGTTGTGTTTGCATCAAATAAGTCCTCTTCCTCCTCTTTTTCTTGGCACATTTAGTCTGTCTGTGTCACTTCTTGGGTGGAGTGACTTATATCTAGTTAACAACTTCCTTGTCTTTCGGTCTAAGCTGTTTAGTTCGTCTACTGTCCATGCGATTACCCCTGTTCCATATCTAAAGAGTGAAACTGCCCAGGTGGTGATAGCTTCGATCTTATTCCGTCAGTTTAATTTCGTCTTAAGGATCAGTCTCAGTCTGCGCAAGTATTCCACCTTAAATTTTTCTGTCACTTTTTTTCTCCATCAGGGCCCGCTTAATGATTAAGTTTAGTTCGATGTGACGAGCGAAACTGCCAGCATTTCGGCGGTAAGACAGACCGTCAAGATATCTATCTATCTATCTATCTATCTATCTATCTATCTATCTATCTATCTATCTATCTATCTTTCTCTCTCTCTCTATATATATATATATATCTGTCTGTCTGTATGTCTGTCTATCTAACTAATTATCTATCTATCTATCTATCTATCTATCTATCTATCTATCTAATTATCTACCTACCTATCTACTTACCTATCTATCTATCTATCTACACACACACGCACACACATCTGTCTTTCAATCAATCAATCATTCAATTAATAAATATTATACTATTTTCAAAAACTATTATACTATTAACAAAACCGCCAATGTGTTTTGTTAGCGGTTAATTGATTATCAAATGTCACTTTAACGTGCGCTCTACTTCGCCATCTACACTTTTGCGTGTAGTCTAACCTAACCCTAACCCTAATCCTAATCCTAAACTCTGACACTAAACTTGACTCTAAACCCTAGCCTAACTCTAACCCAAGGCCCTAATCCTCCTCTATAGAAGCGCAGGAGAGGCTGTGTGGTAAGAAGCTTCCCATTTACGTGGTTCCAGGTTGAGTCCCACTGCGTGGTACCTTGGGCAAATGTTTTCAACTATAGCCCCGGACCGACCAAATCCTTTGAGTGGATTTGGTTGACAGAAACTGAAAGAAGCCCGTAGTATATATATATATATATAT
>NC_068996.1:8820414-8821352 GCF_001194135.2 Octopus bimaculoides | reverse complement strand
AATATTGAGATCTGGAGACTGTGGTGGCCAGATAAGATGTTCAACTTCACTAGAATGTTCCTCGTGCCATTCAGTAACAACTTTAGCTGTGTGAATTGGTGCATTATCATCCTGAAAGATTACGTTTCCCTCCAGAAACAGTTCCACAACCATAGGATGAATTTGATCAGATAAAATGCTTAAATAGTCTTGACTATTAATTCTGCCATGAAGGGAAACCATTGGGCCGGCGGATTTCCAAGATATAGCTCCCCAGATCATCACAGATCCTCCTCCATGTTTAACAGTTGTAAGAAGGTAGTCTGTATCAAATGCTTCTCTTGGCTGTCTCCACACGTATATTCGGCCAATGGTCGAAAATAAGGTAAAGGATGTAGGTTTTTACTCCACACTAAACGCTTTGCAATGTTTGTTTTTGAAAGTAGTGGTTTTCTGATTGCAGCCCTCCCGTGCATCCGGCTTCGTGCAGCTCCCGGCGAACAGTTTTTCCACACACTCGGTTCTCGAGGTGGTCATTAAGCTCTACAGTAATTCCGGGAGCTGTACTTTTGCGATCCTTTCTAACAATTTATGTAAGAGTCCGACGGTCCCTATCTGAAAGTTTTGGTTTTCTTCTGGAGATTTGTTTCGACTAGGAGGTTTTTCCCTCTTTCTCAAAGGCTGTCATTACTTTCAAAACAGTACTTTTTGATACACCAAACATTTCGAGTGTTTTCGTTACACTGGCGCCTGTCATACGTGCACCAACAATTTGACCGAAAGATCTGTCATTTTAATAAATTTTAATTACCTTTTTCTGATGATATCTGAAAAGAAACAGCAATTTTAGCAAATTATATTAAGCAACACTAATAATAAATCAAAAAACATAAAAATAAACAAGCTTTTGACGGATTTATAGATATTTCAAAATTATGATGCTATGTTGCTAGGTGTTT
>NC_068996.1:8818879-8819734 GCF_001194135.2 Octopus bimaculoides | reverse complement strand
GATTCCCAGACCGGGCGTTGTGAGTGTTTATTGAGCGAAAACACCTAAAGCTCGACGAGGCTCCGGCAGGTGATGGTGGCAAACCCTGCTGTACTCTTTCACCACAATTTTCTCTCACTCTTACTTCCTGCTTCTGTTGTGCCTGTAATTCAAAGGGCCAGCCTTGTCACACTCTGTGTCACGCTGAATGTCCCCGAGAACTACGTTATGGGTACACGTGTCTGTGGAGTGCTCAGCCACTTGCACGTTAATTTCCCGAGCAGGCTGTTTCCGTTGATCAGATCAACTGGAACCCTCGACGTCGTAAGCGACGGAGTGCCAACAACAACTTGTAACCTGTTACTATAAATCACTGTAATTTATTTTTTGTCTCCCAATCTGTTGATTGATATCATGTTTCTTAAATGTTATCTTGTCAGAAGTCGAATATACACTGCAAAACAAAAGTAATACCGCTTGTGTCTATGGCCGCCCGCACGCACACGTATGCGCTTGCTTATGCTCGTGTATGTATGTGTTTGAACTTCCATATTTTAAGATCAAGTCTTCTGTTTCTAATTTATTTCGTTTTTTTTTTCTTTTGAACATAAACTGGGAAATTATGTAAGAAATTATGTTTCTTGCAAAATATACAGTAACATTTTGCAGCTTAGGAGTGGCTGTGTGGTAAGTAGCTTGCTTACGAACCGCATGGTTCCGAGTTCAGTCCCACTGCGTGGCACCTTGGGCAAGTGTCTTCTACTATAGCCTCGGGCTGACCAAAGCCTTGTGAGTGGATTTAGTAGACGGAAACTGAAAGAAGCGTGTCGTATATATGTATGTATATATATATATATATATATATATATATATATA
>NC_068996.1:8816359-8818851 GCF_001194135.2 Octopus bimaculoides | reverse complement strand
TGTGTGTGTGTGTGTGTTGTTTGTGTGTCTGTGTTTGTCCCCCCTCCAACATCACTTGACAACCGATGCTGGTGTGTTTAGTCCCCGTAACTTAGCAGTTCGGCAAAAGAGACCGATAGAATAAGTACTAGGCTTCCAAAGAATAAGTCCTGGGGTCGATTTTCTCGACTAAAGGCGGTGCTCCATCATGGCCACAGTCAAATGACTGAAACAAGTAAAAGAGTAAAAGAGCTTCATTTTCATCAAAATACCTGCTACTTCAGTCATTGCAGAACTTCTCATTACAACTCTATGCCATTATCGGTCTTTCACTGATTCTCACCTAGAATTGATATCTCCGACTGCCGCTCACCCCGTTGCATCTATTGTTTCAGGTTCCCTCTACAAGCATATTATAAATTGTTATGCGTGCCTTATTTATTTACTGCAAAGGAAAACACTTCGACGTTTTGATCTGAAAAGCACCTATTTACACATATATAGCGTTTTGGAAACGAAGAAATGCTGAACTTTCTTAATAATACATAATATATATATTTTTTTAATGAGATACGTTTATGAAAATGTAGATTTACCAGGCTGAGGAATTTTATTGTTAGATTTATGTAATTCTTTTCATCCATGAATAGAACGAGCCCTTACCTTTCTAATCATTCAATAACTTGCTCATGATTTGTTGCTCATCATAATGGTGACAGATAAGATGAACAGAGTATATTGCAGGATATGATTCACAATATTTCCGATCTATATGTAACAGGCTAGTTCGTTAATGCTTTTCATTACTGAATCTTTTCAATCGGTATTGTAGCAGGCAAAACGTAAACTCGGAAATATTTTCATCATGCCTTCCTATTTCATGTTAATAATGAATAGAGTATCAATCAGGATTTCGTAATAGATTTCATTTTTTTTTCTTGTGTTGAGCAATGTCATGAGTAAGGTATTGAATAGTTAAATGGTATGGACTTATTTTCTTTCAGTATAAAAAATGAAAAAAAAAAACAAAAAAAAAAACCAAAGAAAAAAATGAAACGTAAATAATTTTGTAATCTACAATTCTGGAAAGATGTCTCACCAAAATTTTATTTAAAAAATATGCATTGCTCTGGAAGTTATGAAGAATATGACGTATGGGGGTTTGTTATAACCTTTATTTATATAACAAATATTACACAAGCGGTAAGTCACACATTTTGCGTACTCACAGACACATAGAGACATGCAAACTCGTGTATTTGCTACATGGTTTAACTAATTCATGCATATCAGTGTCTGTTCTTACAACGCTTTCATAACTTAGCTGTTCGACAAAAACTGGGGTCGATGTAATTATCCAAACTCTTTCAAACGATACATCTATATGCATACATACATACATACATACATACAGATAGACATTTCACAAGTTCCAAATGTGAATGTGTCTGTGTTAACTACATCCCAAAGATGGAGCCTTGCATCACCGCAGTGGAAGATTTAGAATAATTAAAATAATAGAAGAGACATACATACATACATACATACATGCATACATGTATGCATGGTGGTTGTCTACTCTTTACACAGAGTTTGACCACCTCCTGCACCTACACCTTAGCCCTTTCATGGCGTCTGATGTGGCTTTTTAAACCAGACAATGTTTTGAAAAAACACCCACACAGATTGCACCTCTGATTTGTACTACCAATACCTGCAGGTAAGTTCTGCTCATTGTGGATCTTAACATGTCTTTTAAGACCCATATTGGATTTGCAAGCCCTCTGGCACACGCCACATTCAAACGTGTGCACAGACATATAATCAGAATAGTTGGTTCGAGTTGGTTTTCCATGGGTTCGCAGGTGAGATTTGAAGCCAGCCAAAGGTGGTGGTGGTGGAAGCGGCTATGATGATGATAATGATGATCGTAATCGTCGTCGTCGTCATCATCATCATCGTCATCATCATCATCATTATCCTCCTCCTCCTTATCATTATTTTGCTATTCATTTTTCCATGCTTGCATGGGTTAGTCAGCCTTCATTGAGGCAGATTTTTTTCTAAGGCCAGGCTCCCTTTCTTGTTCTCAACCTTCACCTGTTTTCAAGTAATGGTACCTGAACAATGAACAATGAACAATCTTGACATCATTACTCAGTAAACTAGAAACAAATGACACTGTTTTTTCAGTGAGACATTTTTCTTTTTTCTTTTTTTTTTCATTTGTGAAAATATCGCTTAACATGTCAAGACATGTCAAGAATCCTGGATATACTTTCATCGTTAATTGTGAGTATACAATACTGCTTATATTGTCAATGAAGAGAGAATATGAATTCACTGACATAAATACAAACATGTACACAGACACACAGCCACATACACACCCAATACATACATACATAGACACACACAGACACGCACATGTATACAGATATACACACGCATATGCATATACACAGATACGTGTGTGTGGGGGTGTATGAATGAATGAGTATATATATATATAT
>NC_068996.1:8809986-8814867 GCF_001194135.2 Octopus bimaculoides | reverse complement strand
GTGGAGGTGGTGGTGGTGGAGGTGGTGGTGGTGGTGATGATGATTTGGCTCAACAAAAAATTAAACTAAGCAAATTAATTACTACTGCTAATGCTCAAATAGAATGTACCCCTTTTCAGTACATAGCAGGAAAGTCTAGTTCTTCATAACATACAAATCTAATTATTCACTATGGCTCATAACACGGGGCAACAAAAAAAAAAAAAAATTTTGTCATGCTATTTAATAACTTTTTCAACTGATTTAGGGTAATTTTAGGGTGCTAGATCCGAATCTGACATCAGTTTTCACACAGCACATATATTTTTTTTTTTAGTTATTTACAGCATCAGATTTTCCAACCAATTGATAATATTGACAAAGTAGTAGGCTATTTGCTTTCGATTTCCATTCATATACTCATCATTAAAACAAAAATAAGTGCTGATAGAGGGAAACGTAAGCTACCTGTTGAATTACTACACAAGATGAGAATTTATTTTATTTTGTTATTGCTGTAATTATAGTAAAGTTCTCCTCACAGTAGGCTATTGATATTAGGTTATAGTAAGTCACTCTGACTCCCTTTTCTTGATAACAACTAGGGCTATTGAAACAAAGTATAAAGGTTATATGAAAAGTAGTTTAGCTGTAAGTTTGGTCATTTATTAAAGTGATCAATGTTTGAAATTTAGAAATGGAAAAAAATTGTTTAGTGACAGCCATAGCTTCAGTACATTCTATAATAATTTCAATGATTTTTTTTTGAGAAATATGTTTTGATGTTTTACAGTAACATTTATAATTGATTAATTTTATATATTTTAGTTTACTGATAGGCTTCCTTGAGTGTTGATTTAGGTTATTACTGTATGTATTTATGATGAGCAGAAAAGTTTGTGTTAATCACCCGGACAGTTTTTGTTACATGTGTGGAAAATATATGCCAAAAGATCAAAGAAATAAGCTTACAAAGAAATTTAGAAATGCTTACAAGCTTTACTTTGGGTGCAAAGCTGGGGACCAAGATAAACTGTGGACGCCTCATGTTTGTTGCAAAAACTGCTACGTAGCACTAACCCAATGGCTGAATGGTAAATGGAAAACTATACCATTTGCAGTACCAATGATATGGTGCAACCAACAAACCACTACACAAATTGTTATTTCTGCTTAACTAAGATCACAGGTTTCTTTAAGAAGATCAAATGTTGTTTATCCAGATTGCCCTTCAGCTTTAAAACCATTTTCTCATGCTGTTGAAAATATTCCAATTCTAGAATCGCCTTCATCTTTTGACAAAGATAGTTTAAATGAAGAAAGTATTGCATCTACTTCAATTGAAGGCATTCGGAGTGATACAGCAGATCACTGTGATGAACCAGGATCATCAAAAAAAGTTCCTCATTTATTAAGTTAACTGGAGTTAAATGATTTAGTTAGAGACTTGGGTTTAACAAAAGAAAAGTCTCCAGGTTGAAACAATGGAATCTTTTACACGATGGTGTAAAATGCTCATATTTTCGAAAATGCGATATAGAATTGCATGGATTTTTAAATGAAGAAAGACAGTATTTGCTTTTGTTGTGATGTTGAAGGACTCCTACATGAAATGGGGTACAGCCATAATCCTGAAGAACGAAGACTCTTCATAGATTCCAACAAAGCAAGCCTAAAAGCTGTTTTGCTGAATAATGGCAATCAAAAACCGTCAATACCATTTGCACATGCTGTAGGATAAAAGGAAACTTATGAATCAATGGATAAGATTTTGCACTTGATTAAATATTCTGAGCACGTGTGGAATATATGCGGGGACTTGGAAAGTTATTGGTTTGCTTTTTGGGTTGCAAATGGGATAAACAAAGCATCAGTGTGTTTTGTGCCTTTGGAACGGCAGAAATGACAAGCATCACTCTGTTCAAAAAGAGTGGCCAAAGAGAAGCGATTTCACTCCAGGGAAATACAATGTTAAATATATCCCTTTAGTTGACCCTCAGAAAATTTACCTTTCTCCCTTTTTATTCTTTTATTCTTTTATATGTTTCAGTCCAATGACTGTGGCCAAGCTGGATCACTGCTATTGTGATCATCTTTCCACTTTCCACATTTGCCAGAGTGGCTTTTGGTGAAGGATGGAATTCGATGTTACTGCCCTCTTTTGAGTTTCTTGCCTAGATATTGGCTTATCCAGGATCTTACATGTTAAACTTGGCTTGTTTAAGAATTTTACGGCCATGAATGAAGACAATGAAGGATTCAAATATCTCAGTGAAAAATTTCTATTTAGCAAGAGTGAAGCTAAGATCAAAGATGGTGTTTTTTAATGGACCAGAAATCCGCACACTAATTTGTGATGAACTTTTTCAACAAAAATAAATCCACGTAGAGAAAACTGCTTAGGAAAAGTTTGTTTCTCTTGTAAAAATTTTTTTGGGAAATGAAAAATCATCTAACCACGTTGCAACTGAAAATGATTTTCTGAAAGCTTATAAGCAACTTGGGGCAAAATATCTCTAAAAATTCATTTTTTCCACTCTCATCTTGACTTTTTTCCACCCAATATGTGTGATGTAAGTGATGAGCATGGTGAACGATTTCATCAAGAAATCAAAGAGCTAGAAAGCCGCTACAGTGACAGACTTACATCAAACGTGCTGATGGACTGTAAAAGAAGACGCCAAAGCTACTTTTGAAAACATGAAAATAATAATATTCACTTTACACTTTTGTTTTGTGTTTTAATGGTTTTAGAGCTACTTGTCTACCTAGTTGTTATTGTTCTTATACCAAATAATGGTAATTTACGCTTAACATAACATTCATTTTATTTGTCATGAATTTTTACATTATTGTAATTTTGATAGCAGTTTAATAATGATAGCACAAAAACATGACATGCTAGAGCAAAAATGATTGCAGATTCAGAATCAGAGCTTCCATATTACCTATGAGCGCCATTTTATCTAATAGTAGCAAAAATGTTGTTGCTTAGTGTAATCTAATAAATCAATCCACTCAAAACAGAGAATAACCTGAAAAACTAGATAACATAGATCTAAGGGATACAAGCGTATGGCCATCACAGAACGGGGATCAGAATACAAATGGGATGGTAGAGTAGAGCAAGAGAGAGATAAATGTGGCAAAATGGTAGAGCATACCCTCAAGATATGGGGTCAGAATATAATTGGTAGGATACTGAAAAGGTGCATGAGTAGGGAGTCAAATATTACCACTTTGTCACCATTTATCTTTCCCTTGTTCTATTCTGCAATCCCATTTATATTCTGATCCCTATTCCTTGTGAGTAGGCCCTGGCACTTCACCACCATCTCTCTCCTACTCTTTTGCACTCTTGTTCCCTTCACTCCCTCTTTCTCCTGCTCTCTCCCTCAGACTGGTTAACCATGTATCTCCTCTACAGCAATATACCTGTTCCTGATCTCTCTCTCTCTCTCTCTCTCTCTCTCTCTCTCTCTCTCTCTGAATGAGTAACCATGTATTTCTTCTACAGAAAGACACTTGTTTCTGTTTCCTTTCATCATCTTGCACAAGATCACCCCCTCCAGTGCCCAGTGCCCCCTTTTCTCTCAAAAGATCCCTGTCTTGCAAGTGGGTGGCATTTGGAATGGATATCCTGCTGTAAAAATCCATGTAAAAAACTGACCTCACCTGTGCTGGTACCGCATAAAAAGCATTGAATCCACTCTCTGGAGTGGCTGGTGTTACAAAGGGCATCCAGCCATAAAAACTATACCAAAAACAGACAGTGAAGCCTGGTTCAGCCTTCTGCCTAGCCAGCTCCAGCCAATCAGTCCAATCCATGCCAGTATAGAAAGCAGACGTTAAATAATGATGATGATGACGTAACCATTAATATTCCATTGGAACAAACTATACTGTGGAAGATACCATGATAGAAATTTCTCATAGTGGCTTTTGGTGTAAAATGCACTCTTGTGTATATTGCCAGTAGGGAGACAAATAACCACCACCTCCAGTGCCAAGACAATTAGATCATGTGATCTGGACCTTTGTTGGTCTTATCAATGATGAAAACTTGACTGCTAGAGGTAGCAGCAACTCCCTTTCACACTAGTAATATATAGAAAAAACAGTGCCAGAACAGGCACTGATGTCATGATTAATCAATGAACTTGTCAAAAAAATGTATATTACTGGCAGATGCAGTTTCTCTCATGGTATAGTTGGTTCTAAGCTGCAGTATAGTAGGTTTTAAGAGAATATCTACGTTTAAATGTGGACAGATATTCCTACCCTTCAGTACTAATATTGCTTCTCTTGCTAGTATAAATATATATATTTTTTTAACAAGCTGAGTGTACCTCAGTTGAATTTGAACTCAGAATGCTAAGTACACTAATGCACACACACACACACACACATGCACATGCATACCCAGACAGACACATACAAGCAAATACATATGCTCCCAGACATCATCTGACTGTTTATAAGTTTCTTATGCTGACCCAGTAAATTACAGGAAAGTAAACAAACCAACACCTGTCGTGAAGTGATGGGGAACAAACATACAGATATATACACGAGGGCATGCTGAAATGTTCCTGGCTTTGGATAAATGAAAATACAGGAGGATCAGTTAATTATGATTTTATTCAATATATTCCCCTCTCATATTCACACATTTATTGCATTGGCCCTTCAGTTTATTGAAGCCCTGTAAAAAAACTTGGAAGGTTGGGCCTCCAACAAGGCCTTTCATGATACCCTTAAAAGCAGGAAATTTTCAGCATCCCCTTGTACATACACATACATTCACAACATGACACTCACAAACACTCATACTCTCTTTCTCTCTCTCTCTCTCTTACAAACACACACACACACATACACCTCCCAACTCCCTCCTCAATC
>NC_068996.1:8807609-8809843 GCF_001194135.2 Octopus bimaculoides | reverse complement strand
ACAACACAACCTGAGATCAGTTTGACATTTGTCTCTGGCAAATGCAAGAAAGTTCTCCAGAAAAGTTAACGAGGAATCTTTAAAAAATTTCCCCACCAAAGTTAACAAAGAACTTAATAGTGCTACAAACCAAACTGCAAAATTATATCAATAAAGAATTAAATTGATTAGGACTACCAGAAAAGTCATTCTTTTCTTTTTTCAAATAGTATTTCACTGAAATAGTATATCCTTACGAAGCCGAGACAGATTTCTTCAGCTGGCCGGTCATGCTACTTCAGGCTGATGACGAGCAAAGACTCAGAAACATGTCCCTGAATGCAGGCTGGGCTGGCTGGGGGAGTTTGTCTCCCCTTCGTAAGGATAAGGGCACAGAAAGTGTGTCAAGGCCTAATAGGAAGCGGTCTGGCTTCCTTGGGCTAAACAGCAGTAGTATATTCCCTTATTGGGACTGTCACGTTAAGTTGGCAGTATACAACTACTTTATATATATATATATATATAATTAATAGTAAGGATTATTACCAAGTGTCATAGCATTACCTTTAAAATCTTTTATATATACTCTTTACGTAGACCTACACATGTTTCAACTGCACCTATTAGTAATCATGGCAATTGCAACCCTACTTTAATACTGGTGAAGTTTCTTCAGGGTCTTTACTTAATATCCTTCAATACAACTGTTTAAAGTTTTTCGTTTATCTACTCTGCAATTTATGATATAGAGTTGTTCATTAATTTAGATGTGAACTATCTTCAGTTCAAGTTTTGATTGGATAATCACTTATAGTCCATTATTTCAAAACATTCTGTTGTTTAGATGTCTATTATACATTTAGACTTGGCAAATGTGAATTTTCTCATGTGCAACCATCTCAAAATTTGTTCCTGTCTAGAATTTATTATATTACCCTTAGATATAAAAATTTGGTAAAATTCTATACATGGGTCACATTTTTTAGTTCCAAGTCTGTATGGTTTTGTAGTAAGTACAAATCAATTCTCAATTGATAGTATAGTCTTTGTTTCTGTCCTTAACAGACCAGATTAATTTACTAAGACTTGTTTGGAATCTTTTATTTTTATCTCTAAATGAACTCAAATGATTTGCCAGTCTACTCTTGAAAAATTAATGATGTCCCACCAATGTAAAGGTATTCATTACCCTTAGAGGTAACTTTACATCTATATATTACATTTTTAGTCTTATGCTTATTTTTCATATAAAAGGATTCCCATTTAGAACAATTGCAAAGATAATTTATCTCAGATTTAGTTTTAATTTGATCATTCATGGTAAAATCAAATTCATTTCCACCAAGTTCTTTATTACTATTTATTACTGGTTCTTTATTACTCTTTCAGATAATGTTATCTTTATTCTATTTCAAGCTGGATTTTTATTCGATTCCATATTATTATGTTAAATTGGGTTGTTTTCCTTTCAGCGACTTTTAAATTCTTAGCATTCTTTTATATTTCAGTTCTTTTATTCCGTTTGACATTATTATTCTCAATATTTACTATACTACTCTGATTATAATAACTTTTTTGTAATTCCAATATTATGTTATGTATTGCTATAATTTGCGCAATATTTTTGCTGTTACAATAAGCCATGTGGATCTTATGTTTGCTCAAAATTCTATAATATCTATGCAACTTTTAAATATATAGTTCAAATTTACAGAAAACAAAAGATGAAGACAGGTGAAGGAACAACAAGGAGAGGTATTAATTTAATGCTCGGGAAGAATTGAAGAGTTTTTGATGTTTTGAGCCTATGCTCTTCAACAGAAAAGGATTAAAGGGGAAAAAAATGGAGAGAGAACAAAAAAAAATGTATAGGGATTTACAGTTCAACATGATATACATATAAGACAAGGTAGAAATAATGGTCATTAAATATTTATCCTTTATTGGTGTAAATTTGGCTTACAACTATTTTCAGTAGTCATTATAGGTTCATTACTGATAGTTTTTTTTAATTGCGCTAATGATTAGCTGAGAAAAGTTGAACAGTCTAAAAAATTAATGCTGCTTTCATTAGAGCCATTTCTGATTAAAACAAAGCAGAACACACACACACATGCATGCACGCACACGCACACACACACACATACACACACACACACACACACACACACACACACACACAGTTGACATGATAGATCGTTAGCCACTAAACCGTTTTCTATTTTCTCTCCCTGCTTATTTCTGTGTTCCTTTCT
>NC_068996.1:8806992-8807599 GCF_001194135.2 Octopus bimaculoides | reverse complement strand
TATATATATACAATATATATATATATACATACATACGTTCACACACACACACACACACACACACACACAAAGTTTAATGTATGAAGTATTTAGTTATGAGCTACTCATTGTTTCATGCTGTTGAGATGTTTTCTAGGCAGGTTTTAATAACACACCCAGTGTCTCCAAGCAGTCTTCAGGCTCTTACTTTAACAGAAAAGTAAGCTATATATATATGCTGAGACCCCCTTCGGTCATGACTGACCATGGGATTGCACCTAGAAAGTTACCCTCTGAGGCACAAGTCCGGGCAAGGTTGTTTATAGAAGACCAGCAGTTGCCCATGCATACTAGCCTCCTCTCTCCATGCAACCAGTGTTATCTGAGGGAAAAGCAAATGGGCCAATACAGCTTGGCACCAGTGACGTCGCAACTCATTTCTAAAGCTGAGTGAACTGGAGCAACGTGAAATAAAGTGTCTTGCTCAAGCACACAACACGCAGCCCGGGCTGAGATTCAAACTTACAACCTTGTGATCGTAAGCTCGACGCTCTAACCACTGAGCCATGGGCCTTCACACACACACATACATATATATATATATATATATATATATATATATATATAT
>NC_068996.1:8805477-8806544 GCF_001194135.2 Octopus bimaculoides | reverse complement strand
AAGTGTCTTCTACTATAGCCTCGGGCTAACCAAAGCCTTGTGAGTGGATTTGGTAGATGGAAACTGAAAGAAGCCCATCGTATATATGTATATATATATGTATGTGTGTGTGTTTGTGTGTCTGTGTTTGTCCCCCCAACATTGCTTGACAACCGATGCTGGTGTGTTTACATCCCCGTAACTTAGCAGTTCGGTAAAAGAGACCGATACAATAAGTACTAGGCTTACAAAGAATAAGTCCTGGTGTCGATTTGCTCGACTAAAAGGTGGTGCTCCAGCATGGCCGCAGTCAAATGACTGAAACAATTAAAAGAGTAAAAGAGGAAGTCCATATTTGTGAGTTATAAACTGGAGTTGACAAATGAACACAAACTGGACAAAAAAATTGTCATTGTAAAATTATCTCTCTACCTATCAGTCTGTTTGTCTTACAATATGTCTGTTGGTCTGTTTATTATCATCGTCTTTTCTTTTATATATGGGATGAGTTGTTGCAGCTTAAACCTTTAGCATTCAGATTACTCTGTTAAACGTAATGTTTACATTATTTTGAATTAATCATGTATTGTCTCATACCTTTGAGATTTCAATGATGTAATTGTTTGTTTTTAGAATGACATTGTAGGGTATGTGTGACAAGCCAGATCTCGCTGGTTTGAACACAAACCAGATAGAATATTTGGGCCAGATATGGCTGGTTTAAATGCTAAAGGATTAATTCTATTGCTATCCATTGTTACATTCCTGGTACATTGTTCAGGGACCATGTCTCACTCAGACATTCCATTTATTTTTTGCCAAGTTTTTGATAGCAGAGTTTCCTTCCTAATATCAGCTACTACTTACAACAGTGGTTCTTACCCTTTCCTTTTCCATCTACTAAGTCTATTCACAAGGCTTCGGGTGACCTGAGGCTATTGTAGAAGACACTTACCTAAGGTACCATGCAGTGGAACTGAACCAGGAACCATGTAGTTGGGCAGCAAGCTTCTTACTACACATCAATTTTGTGTGTATGTATATATATAAATATGTGCGTGTATATATATATATATATATATATATAT
>NC_068996.1:8803305-8803693 GCF_001194135.2 Octopus bimaculoides | reverse complement strand
TATATATGTATGCATGTTTGTGTGTGTAAGTGTGTGTGTGTGTGTGTGTGTGTGTGTGTGTGTATGAATGTGTGTGCATACGTGTGAATGTACATATGTGTGTGTGCAAGCATGTGTGAACATTAATCTACTGACACTAACTCTTCTTCTCTGCTGCCTGAATAAATTCATTTTTGTCCTACATCCGGTATTGACTATTTTCCCCTCACAAACTTTTCATATGCATCTGTACATATGTGTATGTGCATTCATGCATGTGTACATATGTGTGTGTGCACATGACCATGTTTAAGTGTATAAAATCATTTCAATTAAAAATTGCATATACACTAATGGGAATACTTATAATTTTGCACTTAAACACATATACGTATATATATATATATAT
>NC_068996.1:8802891-8803097 GCF_001194135.2 Octopus bimaculoides | reverse complement strand
ATATATGTATGTATATGTACAATTATGTATATATATATATATGTGTATATGTATATAATATGTATATATACATATGTATATATATATATGTGTGTGTGTGTGTGTGTATGTATATATTTGTATATGTATATATATATATGTGTATTTATGTATATATATACATGAATGTATTTATATATGTATATATGTATATATATATGTATACA
>NC_068996.1:8800526-8801074 GCF_001194135.2 Octopus bimaculoides | reverse complement strand
TCCACAGAGACATTGTTTCTGGAATTGACCGCTGTCACTGTTCCCCTGCCCCATTGTGATGTGCAGCGTGCCTTCAGCGGCTTGACCCAAACTTCCTCCCCTACTTTCACGCCGGCGGGTCCCTTCTCTTCCTCGCAGAACTCCAGCGTCTTACAGGGATGCCTCCATTCATATTTGAACACCGCTCTGTGCGGCACAGACTCTTCCGCTTGTCTGGATCGGGGAGACATATTGTACCAGTAGACCGCTTCCAGGGGCGAAATGTGCCCCCTTTCAGCCATGGTCTTGATCGTCCGATGGTGCCTCTCAACGATTCCGTTGCTACTCGGTCTATACGCCGCTCTAAATAATCGTCGCACCTTCCACCGGTCAAGCATCTCTCCCAACGCTTCCGAACGAAACGCCGCCCCGTTGTCCATTAGCAGTTCTTCCACAGGATCCCTCTCCAAGAATATCCCGTTCAGAATGCGGGCAATCTCATCGGCAATGCCTGTCCTCAGCTCCCTCCAAATGGCCAGCCGGCCCGGCCCGCAGTCGACCATGCTGAG
>NC_068996.1:8795658-8797529 GCF_001194135.2 Octopus bimaculoides | reverse complement strand
GTAGATGTAATCGCCTTACCTCGGTTTTCCTTTCCTCGACTGCGAGTCCGTCTTGCGGTATTCGATCCTCGAAGCTTGCCCCGACCCAAAGTACACCAGGAATAGCAGCTGCTTCTCCCAAACCTTCCCAAACCTAGACCGTCGCTTAACACGTCTTGTCCTGCCCACAGCCCCGTTCGAAAAGGGCACGAATGCCGATCGAGGCTCCCTCTGCCCTTTTTCCCCTTCCGGTCGACTCGCCCTTCCGGTCAGCCTCCCCAGACACTGACGTCATACCACAAATCCCTCATCTTCTGCGTCTCCCATACACTCCTCCTCGGCTGGGTTTGTCATTTCAGTACTCCAACTTTGTTTATGCCGGTTTTCTCTGGTTTCATTGTTTATCTGGGGGCTCTTTATTTTAATGTGCCCCTTTTTTCTGCAGTGGTAGCAGGTTGGCGGTCTCCCTTCTACTACCACTCTCAGCTTTATTGTCTTCAGGTAGCAACACCTCTTCTGCGATTTCGTTCAGGTCTTGCTGGGTGACCTGGATAACCATTTCAAGGCCGTAACCCCAACCGATTCATTTTCTTTGTTCTTGCCACTTTTTATATCTTTGCGCCGTCATGGGTTTCATGCATTACGGCTGCTACTAGCCATGCCTCTTTAATTTCTGGTAGCATCTTGCCTATCCTAATTCTTGCGACTCTTTTGCTGCAGTAGGTCTGCAGGAGCACCCATTCTTGTGACTCAGCTTCACAGTGGAGTGATTTATTGCCTCTTCTTTGGTGGAAAATCTCACCTCCACTGTGCCATATCTTCTTCCCCTAGTGTAGAATGTTGCAACACTCTTTACTTCTTCCAGACATTTCTCAATGGCTTCCTCTGTTGTTATCTCAATCTTTTTACTGGTTGTGGACAGTGTTCTGTAAACCACCGTCCTTTTCGTTTTGTTGGTTACTTCCTCTGGAGGGGTCAACCTGAAACTTGACCCCACCTTCTGGATCACCTCCTTGTACTCTTCCAACTTCTCGGTTTCAATTATGACTTCCCGCACCACCAGCGAATTCATCGCGGTGGTACGGCTTCCATTCGCCAAAGCATAGCTCCTGGCATGGGCTTGTATCGGTTCACACTTAATTTTTTCTGAGTCTCTTCACTCCAAAATGGGGGGAAGAAAACAAACAAACTACAGGACCGCAGGCAAAACGGCAACAGTATGCAACAAAATTCTACGATTTCAACTATAGGCAAACCCGTAAGGGAGAACCTTCAACAAAAGATAACAAAACTCATCCACAAAATGCATACATACTTACGTACATACATACGTGTGTGTGTGTGTGTGTGTGTGTGTGTGTGTGTGTGAACATGCATGTTTCTATATGTTGTGTGGAAGTAGAACACCCCTATTGGTTGGCTCTTAATGGATTGTGCCACAATGTAAATGGACATACACAGAGAGCCTTCAAAAGAGGGTAAAATCGAGAGTTGCGTATTGTCGAGGGTTGTTTCCAGTATCTTGAGTAGAACGATTTGCAAGGACATTATTATTACCCTGTTATATCGTACGTCGAACGTGCGATACAACAGTGGTGACGAGGTTTTGAATAGTACCAAAATGGAAGAGTTACTGAAAGCAGTCGTAAAATAACAAGAGCAGCAACTACAGAAGTTAACAGAGTTGTTACTGCAGTCGAGAAATACGACAGAATCATTTGCAGCGGACGGTGTTGCAAACTCCATCGAGAATTTCTGTACTAACCGGATGAAGGAACTACCTTTACCGCGTATTACAGACGATACGAAGACATATTCATAGAGGAATGCAAGAGATGGTCTAGTGAAAGGAAGGTAAGGCACCTTTTGCGAAAACTTGCCTCCCCCCCCCC
>NC_068996.1:8794810-8795592 GCF_001194135.2 Octopus bimaculoides | reverse complement strand
CCCCCTGAACACGAAAGTTTTTGTAACTTTATTTTGCCGGGAAAACTCGCGGAAATGTGTTTTGATGAAACGATAAATAATTTTACTAATATTTTTAACGAAAAACAGTTCGCTGTTTAACATTCGGTGGGAATGTTTAAATTTAAAGAAGAATTGTGTCGGTAGAAATAAATGGTTTTCAGACTAAAATACTATTAGATACCTGTTCAGACGTATCGATAATTAATACGGCAACATGGATTAAGATAGGAAGGCCGGTATAAAAATATATAAAACTAGTAGGATAGTGTGTCAGGGGAACGAGTTCAATTCTTGGGCAAAATTTCGCCAGAAATAAAGTTATCATATTATCTGATCAAATTCATCCTATGGTTGCGGAACTGTTTCTGGAGGGAAACGTAATCTTTCAGGATGATAATGCACCAATTTACACAGCTGAAGTTGTTACTGAATTGCACGAGGAACATTCTAGTGAAGTTGAACATATTTGGCCACCACAGTCCCCAGATCTCAATATTATTGAACATTTAAGCTGGATTTTAGAAAAACAAGTAAGGAGTCGATATCCTCCACCATAATCATTAAAAGAACTGGTGACTGTTTTAGCTGAAGAATGGACAAAAATTCCATTGGAAACAATTCAAACTTTGTACGAGTCCAAACCTCATAGAATTCAAGGGTGGCCCAACCCCATATTAAAATAAATTTGTTTGAAATTTTGTTTGAAATTTTGAGATGTTTCCATTACTTTGTCCAAGCCCTGTATATATATATATATATAT
>NC_068996.1:8791287-8794137 GCF_001194135.2 Octopus bimaculoides | reverse complement strand
TATATATATATATATATATATATATATATATATATATATATATATGTGTGTGTATGTCTGTGTGTATATATGTGTGTATTTATATATATGCATATATATGTGTATATATGTATATGGTTATGTGTGTATGTTTGTCTTTATCCCCCACCACCATTGCTTAACAACCGATGTTGGTGTGTTTGCGTCCCTGTAACTTAGCTGTTTGGCTAAATACTAATTCTGTTTACATTTGCGTAACTGAGATATTTTGGCTGGATTATATAGTTATCGTTTTTACACTTCTTTTTATGTTCTGTAACTGTCGCAATATACTTTTCTACTTTTGACACAAGTCTTGAATTTTTTTTTTTTTGTGGTGACGGGGAGAAATCGATTAGATTGACCCCCAGTACGCAACATGTACTTAATTTATCGATCCCGAAGGAATGAAAGGCAAAGTCGATCTCGGCAGAATTTGAGCTCAGAACATAAAGTCAGACGAAATACCGCTAAGCATTTCGCCCGGTGTGCTAACTATTCTGTCTGCTCGCCGTCTTTAACTGTCACAATATTGAAACATTTCTCATGCCACCAGCACACAATTTACAGATGCCTACATTTTCTTTATATTTTCCGTGAATTTTTCACGGGTCCAGCTAGTTAACAATTAATACTCATAAAGGTCTGTACCGTTTCAAA
The DNA here is from genome assembly GCF_001194135.2 of Octopus bimaculoides. Lineage (NCBI taxonomy): Eukaryota > Metazoa > Mollusca > Cephalopoda > Octopoda > Octopodidae > Octopus > Octopus bimaculoides. Next base: position 8,793,459 of record NC_068996.1, on the reverse strand, counting down.
AGATTGCCATTTGGGGTTAAGGTCGCACCAGCAATATTTCAGCAAGTAATGGACACTATGCTAGCAGATTGTGAGTTTGCGGTCCCATTCTTGGATGACATATTGATCAAAAGTGAATCGAGGGACCAGTATTTTGAACATATAAAAAATGTTTTTAAAAGAATAAGCAACTATGGATTTAAAGTAAATGAAAATAATTGCGATTTTTTTAAAAACAAATATAAAGTACTTGGGACAGGTGATCGATGGAAACCGACGAAAACCGGACCTTTCTAGGGTCGACGCGATAAAAAATATGCCTGCTCCTACTAACAAAATATTATAAGCATTTTTAGGTCTGGAAAGTTATTACCAACTGTACATACCTAAAATATATGAGCTAAGAGCTCCGTTGAATAATTTGTTAAAGACACCAAATGGGACTGGACAAACAAATGTCAGAAAGCATTCGAGAATTAAAAAAGCGGTTAACATCAGAGTTATCATTAACTCATTTCGACCCAAACCTGAAAATAATTGTGGCATCGGATGCCAGTGAATATGGTATAGGAGTGGTGATATTGCATAAATTTAATCATGGTAAAATCAAAGCTATTGCACATGCATCATGAGTTCTCCCAGTAGCAAAAGAAAAAAAAAATCTACAGCCAGATCGAAAAGGAGGCTTTATCATTAACCTTCGCAGTAAAGAAATTCTATAAATTCCAACACGGTAGGAAGTTTACACTGCAAACTGATCACCGACCATTACTGTCTATTTTCGGTTCGAAAAAGAGTATCCCCACGCACTCAGCAAACCGCTTACAGCGCTGGGGGACTACCCTGTTGAACTATGATTTTCAGATGGAGTTTTTGCCATCAATGAAAATGGGACACGTGGACGGGTTGTTTAGGCTAATTCCAAAATATAAGGAACCTTTTGAAGTCACGGTGATTGCATCGTTAAAACTAGAAATGGAACTGAAGAACATTTTGTGCAATGTAGGACGTGATTTGCCGGTAACGCCGGAAGAAATTAAATTAGAATCCGAAAAAGATATGTTCATAAACAAGAATTTTAAAAATATTGTTGGAAAGTAACACGAAAAATAATATAAATGAGCGGAACGCAGGTTCAAAGCATTATTCAGTATGTGCTGCTGTATTATTATATGCACAAAGGGAGGTAATACTCGAAACAATGCAAAATAGAATGTTGAAAGACTTCTATGTAAGACATCCGCAGATTGCCCGGATGAAAGGTGAGGGGAGCCAATGGATACATTATATGACATGTTCGAGGTCCCAGAACCACAAGTGAAAGCAGAACCGACACGTAGGTCGAACAGGAAAAGAAAACTTACAAAAATGATGGAAATTAAGGCCAAGAGAAAGAGATATGCCAGTTTCTCACCAAGGAAATAAAATTGATAAAAATAAAAGAATAGATATAAAAAAAAGACAAAGCCAATCTCAAAAGGGGAGGTGTTGTGTAGAAGTAAAACACTCCTATTGGTTGGCTCTTAATGGACTGTGCCACAATATAAATGAACATACGCAGAGAGCCTTCAAGAGAGGGCAAAACCGAGAGTTGCATATTGTCGAGGATTATCTTTAGTAGAACGATTTGCGAGGACATTTTTATTATCCCGTTATATCGTACGTCGAACGTGCGATACAGCACTATACAAATATATGATAGCACACATGCCGATAACACACACACAGACACATGCATGCACATTCAAACATAAATACACGTATTGTTATCTAATGAGATTCTTGCGACTCCTGTATGCACGTCAGAGTTATTCATTTGACTCATTATTACAGGTGTATTAGGTTGCGTAACAGTATATATGCATAAAAATCTAGAAATGCCAGGGTTTTCTCCAAGAAAGAATAAAGCAAACTGATTTGCATTTATCGAAATGCAAACCATGAGTGATACAATAAGAATTTGTAAAACATTCTGGGAACATACTGGTTGAGGGTACACCTGAACACATGCAGAGAATTACATGCACATATGGGATACGCAAATACAGGCACAATCACACATAGGCACACACATATACACATGGATATACATACATATACACAGAAAATTAACCAATTCATTGATAAGGGTAAAAACTTGAATTAATCCTATATACAGTATATATATATATATATATATATATATATATATAT
>NC_068996.1:8788694-8791187 GCF_001194135.2 Octopus bimaculoides | reverse complement strand
TGTGTGCGTGTACATATATATATTTATATACATATGTGTGTGTGTGTGTGTGTGTCTTGGGTTGGCAACTAAGTTCCCGCCGTTTTTTAAAAATTTCATTTTTTCAAAAGGTTTAATAAAAAATAACAACTAATTAATCAATAATGTATTCACCTTTGCTGTTTACAACTTCTTCCCAATATTCAACAAGATTTTCAATACCTCGTTAGAAATCACCCGATTTCGCCTCGAAAATTGATCCAACCAAGCTCTCAATTCTGCATCAGTATTGATCGAAACTCCGCGCATAGCATTTGAAAGAGATCGAAAGAGGTGGAAATCCGTTGGTGCCAAATCAGTAGAGTACGGCGGGTGTGGTAGCACTTCCCAGCCATCCGTTTGAATAGCTTCCTTGGTCATATTGGCGATGTGAGGGCATTGTTATGCAGCAGAAGAATTCGATGCTGTCGATTAGGTCTTTTCTCTTGAATAGCCGTCTTGAGTCGTTCCATCTGTTGAACATAGAGTTCCGCGTTGACAATTTGGTTCTGTTCAAGCAATTCTTAATAGATAATCCCTTCCCAGTCCCACCATACGCACAATATCGTTTTACGCGGATGAAGATCTTGTTTCACGTGCGGTGTCGCGTGTTTACTGGGGCTAAACTATTCCTTACGCTGCTTCATATTGATGTACAGGCATTATTTTTTGTCGCCAGTAACAATTTGGTAAAGAAATTGTCGCTTGTGTCCATGAGTTGAGCGGTGACGAGCAAGCAAACCAGAAGAGATTGACGCTCGTTGATTTTTGTTGTTGCCATTTAAAACATGCAGAACCCATGCTCCATACTTCTGAACCTTTCCCATCGAGTGAAGATGCTTCTCTATAGCAGTGTGGGAGCATTCCATTTTCTCTGCCAGTTCCATTGTCGTTTGACGAGAATTTTCGTGCAAAAGTTGGTTTAATTGCTCTTCATTGAACTCAACTATACGGTGCGTCTTTGAGCTCAAAATTTCCATTTTTGAACTTGGCATACAAATCATGAGCAGTTCTTTCAGCTATGACACCCTCTCCATACACAGCACAAATGTTGCGAGCAGCTTTTGCGGCCTTAGAACCTTGATTAAAAGCAAAAAGAAGGAGGTGTCGAAAGTGCTCGTTTTTCTTAACTTGACATTCCATTTTAATGATCTGAAAATAAACAAAAATTAACTAAAATTAACTAGAGGAAAAAAAAAACAAAGATTCTAAAATGATTCAAAAATAGAATTCTCGAAAAAAATAAATTCCAAAATTTAAAAAATGGCGGGAACTTAGTTGCCAACCCAATATATACATATGTATGTATATGCACATATATGTATGTATATGCATATATATACATATATATATATATGTATATGTATATATATTTTTTTAAATAAGAAAATAGATATAATCAAATTAATTATTTATTAATTACAAAATTGGACATCATCTCTGACAGCTGTTTCGATTCAAAACTTTAGAAATTAACTAATATAATTAAAAACATTATAAAGTTGAATCCCGTTAGAGGTAAAAAAAAAAAAAAAGATATACCATTACATTTTGAGCGGATACACTGCCTACACTCAACACTCAAAAGCATGAAAATGTAATGACACATCCCGCTCCCCTACCTCCGACAAGACCCAACTTCACAATGTTTCCAATTACACCAATCAATTTCTTAAGCCTTGAACTGAAACAACTGCCAGAGATGTGCCATTACTAGGGAGCGTATCCGTTGAAAATGTAATGATATATATATCTTATCGCTGACGAGATTCAACTTTATAATATTCTTAATTATACTAATTTCTAAAGTTTTGAATCGAAACAGCTGTCAGCGATGATGTCCAATTTTGTAATCAATAAATAAGTATTAATTTAATTATCTCTCTATTTTCTTATTTTCTTAAAAACATATATAAAACCTGGTTTATCCAATTTCCTTACAGTTGAATATTAAAATTAATATTCAATGCTTCTTGTAATTGGTAATAAACCAGTACATTCTTTGGATTTTATTATCCCTTAATGAGGTTTGTAACCTTTATTTGAACTTTTATATATATATGTATGTATGTTTGTGTGTATGTGTGTGTGCGTGTATATATATGTGTGTATATATATGTGTATATATGAGTGTATATATATGTATATATTTGTATATATATATTTATGTGTGTGTGTGTACATATATGTATATGTATATATATGTGTGTACATATATATGTATATATATATATGTGTGTGTATGTATATATGCGTGTATATATGTATGTATATATGCGTGTATATATATATGTATATATATGTGTGTTTATATATGTATGTATGTATATATATATTTATATATATGTATATATATGTATATATATGTATTTATATATATATGTATGTATATATATATATGCATATATAAGTATATATATATGTTTATATATATAAATATGTATATATATATATATATGTATATATATAAATATG
>NC_068996.1:8788014-8788594 GCF_001194135.2 Octopus bimaculoides | reverse complement strand
ATATTTGTGTGTATATATATATATATTTATGTATATATATATCTATATATACATGTACATATATATAATAATATATATATATATGAATGTATGTATATACATGTGTACATGCGTGCGTGTGTTTGCTTATTAGGTGCAGCATAAGACTTGGGAGTGACTCTCAGTCAACGTTCTGTTCTTGTTAGGAATAAACAACGAAGACGACTTCCACAGCAGCAACAACAAAACGAACAAAGACTTCAGCAATAACAACAACAAATAATACAGCTGCAGCAGCAACAAGAACAACTTGCCTTCAAATTTACCACTGCAACCACAAGCATAAGCAGTAAAATAATAACTACTGGTACCACCACCACCACCACCACCACCACCAAACCACCACTACCACTACCACCACCGCTACAACAACACTGGTGACAACAATAATTACAGTAACAGCAATGTAGTTGCTGTAACTATGGCAACAGCAACAGTAACACTCACAATAACCACCGTGATGACCACCACCCATGAACTTCATAGCAACAGGAATCACTACAACCACCACCACCACCACCACCACCACAACAACAAAACC
>NC_068996.1:8784818-8787256 GCF_001194135.2 Octopus bimaculoides | reverse complement strand
ACAACCACCACCACCACAACAACAACCACCACCACAACAACCACCACCACCACAACCACCACCACCACAACCACCACAACCACCACCACAACCCAAGCAGCGACAAGAGCAATGGGAACAATAACAGCAACCACTGCAACAATAGCCAGAACCATAGCACAAACACCATCATAACAGGAACAAGAAAGACCTACTACTACCGCTACTTCTACTATAGCAACTACTACTACTGCTACTACTACCGCTACTACTAATGCTGCTACTGCTACTACTACTACTACTACTACTACTACTACTACTACTACTACTGCTGCTGTTACTACTACTACAACTACACAACCATCACCACTACTACTACCACTACCACCACTACCACCACCACCACCACCACTTCTATTACTATTACCACAACCACTACCATTAATAATACCACGACGATGACGATCACCACACCATCACCACCACTACTACTATTACCAACATCTCCACCACCAAACGCCACCACCACTACCACAACTACTACTACTACTACTATTACTACCACCACCACCACCATCACCACCACCATTACTAATACAACTATTACTATACACAGACAAAAAAATTATTGAAACAGATGTAACTATTATTTTATTTGGGTGTAACTGACCATAAAGGAAACGGTCTTTCACTGGTCAGTTAAGGGTTAATAGTAATAGAGAGAGGCGAATAAGGTTGGCCAGTGTTGGATACAAGTGTTAAAACAATATGTATATATGTATATATATATCGGGATATAATCATTAGAATGGTTACATCAGTGGCTAGCATATAAAAAAACCACCATATAGGCACAGACCTGGCTGTGTGGTAAGAGGCTTGCTTCCCAACCACATGATTCCAGGTTCAGTCCCACTGTGTAGCACCTTTGGAAAGTGTCTTCTACTATAGTCTCAGGCCAACAAAGCCTTATCAATGGATTTGATAGGCAGAAACTGAAACAAGTCCATCACATATATATATATATATATATATGACGGACTTGTTTCATATATTACGGAGATGTACTTGCATAGCAAGTGACCTGATCTGAGATCGTGTGTGGGAACGAAAACAATTGCAGCGTGGAAGGTGTTTATAAGCCATTTAAAATAACTCACAAAATCCGTTAGATTCACTTCAACATTTAAATTTAATTTGTCAAAATATTTTTTTCGCTTTGAGACCGCGACCTGTTCACTGACAAAATTCTACCGCGACCTGTTCACTGATAAAATTCTACCGCAACCTGTTCACTGACAAAATTCTGTGCAGCACAGAATTTTGTTAGTGAACAGGTCGCGGTCTCAAAGCGACGAAAATATTTTGACACAAATTAAATTTAAATGTTGAAGTGAATCTAACGGATTTTGTGTGTTATTTTAAATGGCTTATAAACACCTTCCACGCTTCAATTGTATATATATATATATTTAAGTATAAAACTATAAAAATATAATTACAATTAAGGGCACTGGAATGCCAACACCTATGTATATGCTAGAAGTAGATGTCAAATGTCTGTAATCCACTCAAAATTTGTTCTCTACTTACAACCCAAGGTTGAATCGCATTATCTCACACCAAGCCTTGGGTTCTAAGTAGGGAGCATATTTAGAGTGGATTATAAAAATTTGACATCTACTTCTAGCATATAGGTGTTGGCATTCCAACACCCTTAATATTTATATATATATTTTTATATATCATCATCATCAACATCATCGTTGAACGTCTGCTTTCTATGCTAGCATGGGTTGGATGATTTGACTGAGGACTGGCGAGCCAGAAGGCTGCACCAATCTGATTTGGCCTGATTTCTACAGCTGGATGCCCTTCCTAACGCCAACCACTCCAAGAGTGTAGTGGGTGCTTTTACGTGTCACCAGCACGAGGGCCGGTCACACAGTACTGGCAACAGTCACACTCAAGATAGTGTTTTTTACGTGCCACCTGCATGGGAGCCAGTCCAGCAACGACCTCACTCGAATGATTTTCTAACGTGCCACCAGCACAAGTGCTAGAAGGCAATGCTGGTAACGATTACGCTCAAATGGTGCTATATATATACCAGAGTAAATGCATAAATGTGAAACAAGGTAGAGAAAAGAGTACTCAAATTCCAGCAGTTTTGTTAAAACAAAACTGTCCGACGAGCAGGAACGTGAAACTCTGAGTAACAGCTTTTGTTATATTTCTGCTTCTTTTAAAATAAAGTATACACACACACACACACACACACACACACACACACACACACACACACACACACACACATATATATATATATATATGATATATTTATATATATATATTGATAGAAATGGTAAGACAGCAAAAGAATGAAAGAGACCTCAATATTATGTAAATAGAGGAATTTATCTGTAAATATAATATGTGACAATTATTCAGTAGCCATG
>NC_068996.1:8781887-8784568 GCF_001194135.2 Octopus bimaculoides | reverse complement strand
ATATATATGTATGTATGCATATATATATGTATATAAATCTATATATATAAGCTTGTTGATTATGGTAATACTCAAGTAGGTTTCAGGGGTCATCTTAGTGATAGGATAATTTGAAATGCTATCTTATCAGATGTGGGTGTCATAACAGCTGTACTTATTTGTTGTTATTGTTGCTGCTGCTGTTGGTTGTTGTTGTTGTTGTTGTTGTTGTTGCTGCTGCTGCTGCTGTTGCAGTTCTTGGTTTTGTTTGTACTGTTGTTGTTGATGATGATGTTGTTGTTTTTGCTGTTGCTGCTGCTGCTGTTGTTGTTGTTGTTATTGCTTATCCTTGTAGCTGCTTTGATTGTTGTTGTTGCCCTTGTTATTGTAAGCTACTACAGTTATTGCTGTGATGGTGATTGCAATGATGATGATGATGGTGAGGATGATGTTGGTGATGGTGATGGTGATGGTGGTGATGATGGTGATGTTGGTGGTGTTGTTCGTTTTCATTGTAATGATGATTTGTGCTGTTGTTGTTGCTTAAATATTTAGACAGCAATAACTCTAACAGAGTAGATATGTGACCAAATTCTTTCCAGCCATGACAGTCACAACTTTTTAGGTACATTTATAACTACATAATTTCTTTTTTTTTAAATCTTTTTTTTACTTTCTCAGATGATGGAGCATAACATGAGGAAGATCTTAATTCCATTTCTTGCATAAGTTTCCACATCATTTTATTGGTTAACCGACCACAAATTGTAGAATCAAAGAATTCTGAGGAGTGAAGAGAATTACTTGTGCGAGTTATGCTTCTGATTAGTCCACCTTATTCCATAAGGAAGACAGGGCATATTCCATGGTCTCTCCGGCATATATATTCCTCTTTGGACAGGATGCCGGTACATTGCAGTATTACTCATTTTACGAGCTGACCAGACTGGAACAAGATGAAATGAAATAATTTGGTCAAGAACATAATGCGTTGTTCAGTCCAGGAATCAAAACCACAACCTTGTGATCATGAGTCCAACACACTGACCTCTAAGTTGCGTACATCCTGCTTGTCTGAGTGCTGTCAATCAAAGACTCTACATAATGGATGCCAGTAGGTTCCATTGGTTGTCAGAAGAGAATGTGCACCATTTCAGAGCCTTCTGCTCAACAGCTTTACAGTGCACTAACACTGCTCACTGATGTGAGGCCCAGGCTATCTAGATTAACTGATTAGAGAGACTCGCCCCCTTTGATCATGAATGACCATGGGATTGCACCTAGAAAGTTCCCCTCCTAGGCACAAGACCAGGCAAGGTTGTTTATGGAAGACCAGCAGTCACCCATGCATATCAGCCTCCCCTCCCCATGTCACTGATGTTATCCAAGGGAAAGGCAAAGGGGCCAATACAGCTTGGCACCTGTGATGTCATAACTCATTTCTACAGCTGAGTGAACTGGAGCAACGTGAAATAAAGTGTCTTGCTCAAGAATGCAACACTCAGCCTGGTCTGGGAATTAAACATGCAGCCTCATGATTGTGAGCTTGATGCTCTAACCACTGAGCCATGCTGACTAACCAGTATTTGATCTTAAGATGGAGATACTTGCTTATATCTATTGCTTAACAACGAAACAAACACACATACATACATACATACATACATACATACATACATATATACATATATATGTGTGTATGAGTATATATATATATATATATATATATATGCACATACATGCACACACGCACGTGCACATACACACGCACACACACATATTGTTTAGGAATTGTGAGCATGAGTCAAATACAGAACTGGGACAAAAAAAAATGAAATGACAAATGAACAAAGAATTATCTTATGAAGTTCTTAAGACAATCATTTATTCCTTTGTCATCTCATTTTCTTATGCACATGTGTGTGTGTGTGTGTGTGTGTGTGTGTGTGTGTGCGCGCGCACGTGTGTGTATGCTTTAGTATATATATATAGATGTCATCATCATTATCGTCAATTAATGTCTGCTTTCCATGCTGGCAGGAGTTGGATGGTTTGACTGAGGTCTGGGAAGCCAGGAGGCTGCACTAGGTTTCAATCTGATTTGGCAGAGTTTCTACAGCTGGATGCCCTTCCTAACGCTAACCACTCCAAGAGTGCAGTGGGTGCTTTTTATGTGTCACTGGCACAGGAGCCAGTAAGGCGGGCCTGGCAACGATCAATTTCAGATGGTGCTTCTTTATGTGCCACCGGCACAGGAGCCAGTCAGCGGGGTACAATGTTTGAAGGTCATGCTTCACCACCTCATCCCATGTCTTCCTGGGTCTATCTCTCCACAGGTTCCTTCTACAATTAGGGAGCGGCACTGCCTCACACAGCTGTCCTCATCCATACGTAACACATGGCCATACCAGCGCAATCGCCTCACTTGCACACCACATTTGATGCTTCTTATATCCAACTTTTCTCTCAGGGTGCTTACACTGTCGTGTGTGCACTCTGACATTACACATCCAGCAGATCATACTAGCTTCATTTCTTTCAAGCCTACGCATGTCCTCAGCATTCACGGCCCATGTTTCACTGCCGTGTAGCATGGCAGTTTGTACACACGCATCATACAGTCTACCTTTCACCCTGAGCAAGAGGCCCTTAGTTGCCAGCAGAGGTAGGAGCTCCCTGAACTTTGCCCAGGTTATTCTTAC
>NC_068996.1:8778569-8781264 GCF_001194135.2 Octopus bimaculoides | reverse complement strand
ATAATGGTTTCTCCAAGCCTTTTTCTTTGCAGAACGCAAGGGCAGCATCATCCATGCAGACACATTTCTCTCCTATGACATCATGGTTTTCTCTCACACTCTGTCTTACAATCCGAGATACTTCAGTTCTTTGGTCGTCCTCATGTCACTGAACATTGGCAAACTTCTTTTCTGCTACTCCCTTGGCTATATATACCTGTCTCTTAGCTTCCCTTTTGACTATCTGATGCATTCTCCTGCTACCCCACTCTTCCAAGCATTCCAGGCCTATTTCTTTGCTCTAATGGCCCTGTCTACAGTATTGTTCCACCACCATGTTACTCTGGGTTTGGAAGGGACTTTGCAGCAGCCACAGATGTGGTCTGTGACACTCAGCAAGTTGTCTCACAGGAATTCCCAGCTGCCTTCTATGTCACAGCACTGTAGCTCTTCCTCCTTATCATCAAATTTCTCGGTAAGGATACCCCTAAATCTCTGACCATGTGAAGGGTTCCTAAGCTTCCAAGTCCTTCTTTTCCAGATTGGTCTGGTTTTAGGCATCCTTCTGGCCTTGAGTCTAAAGTCACTAATGACTAGTCTATGCTGGGGGTTACATTCTTCACCAGGGAGGGTCTTTGTATTTAAGAGCAACCATGCATCCTGCTGTCTGGTGAGAATGGCTAGCGGAGTCATCTGATTGATAGGTTATCAGGTTGCTAGCTGGCTTCCTGAAGTTGGTGTTGCTGATCAATAGGTTATTTGCATCGCAGAACTCCAGGAGCCTAGTTCCCTGGTGCCCTGCTGACTGCTGCTTCCTCCAGTGTCTGGTCCCAGTGAGCATTGTCTTCCAGTAGTCCATGTTTGGTGCAGGCTTCTCTGTAGGTTGTGCAGACTTCTCCATTGTGCCTTCGAAGGTCTGACGGTGTGCAACAGTAGATGCAGAAAGAAGCACTCCTGCTAATTAGGGTGCACAGTGTACACGCACCCGATGGCCCCTCTTCTGAAGACAGTATGTTCTTCCCAGCCCTCAACGTGTGCTCCTTGCTTGCGTCTGTTCTATCTAATGTGTGCCCAGGTATAGTACACAGGAACCTCAAGATACAACAGTGTTCGGGCAAACAGATCACATTGGCATAATTTGAAGAAAGCTGTCAAAATGGTTTCTGGTGGAATCAGAACTACATTTTAAGCATTGTCTTCTGTGAAATATACATGCTGGCCATTTTCAAGATGTACAGATAGATTCACCACTGTTGGATGCCAATCATGGATATCGAAGCCCTCGTTAGAGGAAATATATGTGCCCAACTTATATTGCTGAATTTCATCTGCCTGCCTGCCCACCTGTTTAAATCTCAAAACAGCCATATCTGAGCCTTTATTAATGTATTTACATACATATTTAACACTTTTTATAGAGTGGCATGACTCAACATTAACATGGACCTGCAATGTTTTACACAGCAATGGTTTGTAGGGCATGATCCACCTGTTGTCAATTTCCATCCTTTGGCCATTAACTTTGAGCTTGTTAGTGTTTAGGGTAATCAAAGGAAAATATATGGGTTATTTCCCTTGGATAGGAAACTGAATGCGTTATTTCCCTTGGTTATTAAAGGAAAATATAGTGTTTATACATGTGGACCCCTTCCAGGGGACCTAGCCATCCAATTATAGATTTTTTATTAAACTTCATTGAGCTTGGTAACAAACTGGATGTTACTTTAACATGTTTGCAAAGTTTCACAAAAAATCGTTAATGGGTGTAGACAGCAACTTGACACAAACAGACATATGAACAGACAACTTGCATTTATATATGTATAGCTATATGTATATGTTTGTGTCTGTGTTTCTCTCCCATCATCACTTGACAACCAATGTTGGTGTATTTACATCCCCGTAACTTAGTGCTTTGGCAAAAGAGACCAATAGAATAAGTACTAGGCTTACAAAGAATAAGTCGTGGGTTGATTTGTTCGACTAAAGGTGGTGCTCCAGCATGGCTACAGTCACATGACTGAAACAAATAAAAGAATAAAAGAATACATAGATACATACATATGCATATATATATGTACACACACACACACACACACACACACACACACACACACACACACACACAGAGAGAGCTTTTGAAGTGATGCACAGATCTTGTATATTTAGAATAAGGTAGTCAGAATGTTGGATGATTACATATGTATATATGTTTTAAATATATATATATATATATAATTTAAAACGTTGGTTTCTACAAAAATTTGACCACACTAATACAAAATTCACACGTCTTCGCCTCCCCTCACATTAATGAATACAAAAGAATAAAGAAACAAGACATGGAAATGCAATTATAATTTTTACTGAAGAAAACCTTGACCAATTCAAATACAAAAATTCTTTCTCCTTTCCCACCCTAAAAGGTCACTAAGTTTTAAATAAACAAGTCTGACCATACCAATACAAAATCTACACCACTTTACCTCCCCTTCCCTCTCAAACATTTTTCTTCTTTCTTCTCCCTTGCTTGGCAAACCACACAATTTTTATATATAAAAAGGCCCAGAAATCTAACTTTGAACAACTTTTTGATAAATTTGATAACAGAAGAAAGTGCTAAAAGTGTAAACAAAATGTAAATTAAAAAATATATAATCATCCAACATTCTGACTACCTTATTATTTATTATTATTATTATTATTATTAATATAT
>NC_068996.1:8775756-8776383 GCF_001194135.2 Octopus bimaculoides | reverse complement strand
TCCTTAATTATTTTTTCTCACACGTATTTTTGTATTCATTAACATTATAGATACTATTTTTTGTGCATTCTTTTTTATTTCCATAATATCGTAACCCATATAATAATAATAATGATGATGATTTCACCTATGGTGAAAGTTACCTGGCTGGATTTTCCATGGTGGAATTTACCGGTCACCATACGCACACATATTCACACACACACGCACACATATTTTTTTAGTTCATACGTACCCATATATTTGCACATGCATTCTCACCTGCATATTTATATATACCTACATACACATGCATACTTACACACACACACACACACACATATATGTATACGTATCTATACTACTCTAGTATTTAAGGAGAAGGATTAGTGAAAATGGTAGTGTGCCTCCGGGGGTTGCTCTTCTCTTTAACGATCGAATAATTGAAAGTGTGGGTGTTTTACATCCTTAACACACGTTGGATATATAATTTAAGTATGCGGAAGTAAAATCAATGTGTTCACATGACGTACTGCGCGAGACTCTAAAACGCCCTCTCAACGACTCCTACTGATCTCACGTCTCAACCAATACGCTACTCTTTATAAGAGTTCGGCTAGTCCATTTTCTCAATCCCCCCCCCCCCCC
>NC_068996.1:8774755-8775745 GCF_001194135.2 Octopus bimaculoides | reverse complement strand
CCCCCCACTGTGATTGACTTCCGTTGGAAGTTGATATTTTTTATTCATTTTTCTTTCACCACGTCTCCCTTTTTTGAGATTTTTCTCCTAGGGAAGTTTAATATTTCTTCCGTTTAGACACTACGTCCAACCGTTCTGTTTGTTTCTTCTTTCTTGTGCTGCCTAAGTTCGAATTGTTGTGGCACTGGAACATCGAAAATGTCATAGACCACTTCCATGGGTATCTCTTTTCTTTTTTTGCGTATATCTATTTTTTTAGCTGGTTTAAATGTCTTTTGTATTCTTATTTTTCGCCTCTTATTACATATGTCATTTTGTCTATTCTTTTTGTTACTACTCCGTCTTCCCAACCTTGTCTTCCATTTTTATATATTTTGAAAAACACTTTGTCACCGATATTAAAATACTTTGTCGTATATTTAATGTTTTCCCTATTTGTAGTTTTTTTTTACTGGTAATAGCTTGTCGAAAACTGACTTTATTTTTCGAGCAAACACTCGTTCCACAAGCGACTTGCTTGAAAAAGTGTTTGGGTTTGGTGTAATCCTATAAACTTTCAAGAATTGTGTCAATGCCGCGTCATCGACTAGCTTGCTTCTTGATTTCTTCAATGCTCTTTTAAATGTATCTACGAATATTTCCGTTCGCCCGTTTGATCTTGGGTGATACGGAGGAGTAGTAATATATTCAATTGAGTACAGCTTTCAAAAATTCTTAAATTCGTTCGCGGTGAATCGTGTACCGTTATCGGAGACCATAATATCCAGGACACCATACCTAGCAAAAAGTTCGTGTAGAAATTCCACTGTTACCGTGGATGTCGGTTTTCTACATTTACACATTTCTGGCCATTTAGTAAAGTCGTGTACCACTATTAGATAAAATGATCGGTTTAACGATCCTGCGAAGTCTATGTGTAATCTGGACCATGGAGTATTGATCTTGGGCCAAGGTTGAAATTTTATAGGTGGTGATTTCGCTGCAAGAGTA
>NC_068996.1:8771783-8774655 GCF_001194135.2 Octopus bimaculoides | reverse complement strand
CTCCTCATAAGTGACTTGATCCTAGATATTCCTAGATTTCCAGTGTGGAATTCCTTTAACATTCGCCCTTGTAGTGAGGCAGGCATATCGAAAACAAATGCGAAACTGTGTTACGTCCAGCCACACGTATTTATTTATTTGTTTCTTCTGATTTCACTATCTATTTCATTTTTTATGATTAACTCGTCCGTCTCTGCCTTCATTTTTATTTTCTCTAATGTCACAGGCAATTCACGCACAACATTGCACAATATATATTTTATTTCATTTTCGGCTTTTAACGATGCTACCACTCTCTTCTAGTGATTCACTGTATTTTGGTATTAACCTTGTCAAACCATCCGCATGTCCCAATTTTGTCGATGGCAAGTACTCCATTTTGAAGTCGTAATTCAGTAGGATCGTTCCCCAGCGCTGCAATTTGCTGGGTGTATGTGTGAGGATACTCTCTTTTGATCCATAGATCAACAATAAAGTGCAATGGTCTGTCTGCAGACGGAAACTTCTTCCATGTATAAATTTATGGAATTTTTTACCGCAAACATGATGGCTAACACCTCTGTTTCTATTTGACTAACTTTTCTCAGTAATAATAAATGCGAAGCATAAGCTACTGCTTTCAGGCTACCATCTTCATACTTTTGTAAAATCACAGCTCCGATGCCACTTTCACAAGCATCTGCTGACACTACTATTTCTAAATTTGGGTCAAAATGTGATAATGACAATTCTGACGTTAAGACGTTTTTAATTTCTTCAAAAGCTTTTTGGGATTTGTCCGACCAGTTCCACTTCACGTCTTTTTTTAATAAGTTATTCAGGGGTGCTCTTAACTCGTGCATATTCGGTATGCGTACCTGGTAGTAATTTGCGAGCCCCAGAACCTAAACCCGAACCTGTGAGCATAATGTCCATAACTTGTTGGAAAATGTCGGATGCTTCCTTTATACCACAGGAGAGTCGATTAAATTTATACAATCCTTTATGGGTGTTTATTGTCAATAATTTTGAACATTCCTCATCGATTTTTACCTGCAAATATGCTTCAGATAGGTCCAACTTTGAAAAATTTTTTCTCCATTCAACTTTGTGAAAATTTCCTCCAGACTTGGTAACGGGTAATTATATGGCATCAAACATTCGTTTAATTCCGTTGAGAAATCAACGCAAACTTGGATTTTTTTTTCTTGGCATAAACTGTTGAGGACTCCCATTTGTGTAACTAATTTTTTTCAATAACGCCAAGCTTTTCAAGTCTATCCAATTCTTCGTTGATATGTTTCAACGCTGCGAAAGGTACCATTCTCTTGGGTTTAAATAACGGAATAGTGTTTTCTTTCACTTGAAACTTCGCCTCTGTTTTGGTGCAAAGACCCAATTCATCAGAAAAAACATCTGTACTGGCGGAAGAAACATCACATTTTTACAAAAAATATTTATGAAGAGGTCCCATAAGTTAAATGGTTCCATCCAGTCTGTTCCAAATAAATTTGTCGTATTTTTCAACACAAAAACTTTGGCTTTCAAGTTTTTTCCACGAAATATAACATTACTTATCCTTTCACCCATAAAATGCAATATTTTTCCTGAAACACCTCGTGCAATTTTCGAAGTTTCCTTTAATCTAGGTTTCCCTATTTTTCTCCATGTATCTGTATTAATTATCGTGATATCACTGTTCGTATCAAATTGTAACTTGATATTCACATTATTCATTTTTGTGGACACATATTTTCTTTTCTAAGCCTCACTTAGAATTTTTGTTAACAATACATTTTTTCTAGAATTTTTTTTTTTTGTTTGACTCCTTTTTTTTTTGTTTCGCTTTTATGTCCGATTTCTCCACACTGAACACATTTACAATTTTTAAAAGGACAATTACTTCTAAAACGTAAGCCTTCGCACCCATAGCTTGGATTTGATCTTGACGTTCGTTTATCCTTTTTCCTATCCGTTTCAGATTGGCACGCATGTATCTGGGAGCAATCTTTTCAATTTTATCCGCGTCATTGTCTTAGATTTATAATCTTCTGGAATTCTTCAGCCACTACCTGCAGAATTAATTTTTGGTCCTGTACTAATTTTGTTAATATTCGGGAGCGTATATCAGCATCTTTTCTTGCTGTTATCTCTTGAACAAAAATTAGACATTTGAACAAACACGGGGTTAATTCATTTAATTTGAATTTTCACGTTCTCTGTTAACGACTCCAGCATAGGTGACAAAATCTTCATCTTTTTTAACTAATTTAAAATGTTACCAACGAGTATTGAGCAGGGAATTTTTTTCACTGAAAATTCTCGATAAATTAATTACTTGGAATGGAAAATGGACGTTAAACGATGATATATATATATATATATAAATTAACAGAATGAGATAAAAAATCCAAGGCTGTGAATAGTTTTCAGAACATTTATAAAGAGGTCTTAGAGCTGTTTCCGGGATATTTTATATATACCTTCATCAGAGACGGTGAGAGAAAATGTTTAAGCAATAGTTATTATAGAGAAGATATGAAATACAGAGTGAAGTGGAGGAATAAAAACAGACGTGAGATACGTAAGGATATTGCATTTGCAGTACCATTATTGAGCATAGTGGTGTATATATAAGTTTCCTGTACCTTGTGTATGAGTTCCAATGGTGTTTGTAATTGGTCATTCCAAGCATAGAGTCTCGTAAACGGTGTTATTCGATCGAGGGTTTTTGAAGTGACTTACATGCATATACATAAGTATATCTATATACACACACACAAGCACACACACATACATATATATATATACCCCTCTGTGTTGGCCCCTTGTGGGCAATAAAAAAAATCAAACATACATATATATATATACCCCTCTGTGTTGGCCCCTTGTG
>NC_068996.1:8768413-8770774 GCF_001194135.2 Octopus bimaculoides | reverse complement strand
TGTGTGTGTGTGTGTGTGTGTGTGTGTGTGTATGCACACACACACACACACACACTCACATAACTACATACATGACCATATGGAAAAAAAGATTTTCTCCAATGCATAGACTTCTCTTTGAAGTGCTCAAGATATTCAAACCCGAGGCGTTAGAATAATATCGCATCATTGTTTTCTTCACCTCTTCCACATCTGCAAATTTCATAGCACCAGCCTCCGTCACCAATGATGACCTTCGAAAAAAAGGTTCGGATCATCTTCCAACCATTCTTTCAGTTCAAGACATGCACTCAGTCGTGATTGCTTTCGATCTTCCATGAGCAAGTGAAGCACAAATTTGACTGCAACTCTTTTCATTTGCAATTCCTTGCTCAAAATTCGATGGTAGGGGCTCCAGAACACACCAGTCATGTCAACAAGATTTTCAATTGTTCAGTGATGGTCTTCCGAGATCATTTCATGAATTTTCATGATGTTTTCATCCATTTGAGAGGTCATTGGTCGTCTTGAACGATGTTGGTCTTCCTAAACCGTGGAAACCACTCATAAGCTCATGGCAATGTCCGTGTAAGCTGTTTGAAGCTTGACAACTATTTTGGACACCGTTTTTCCTAGCAGAAAACAGAATTTCACGGAAGCACTCTGATCTTTCGTTTCAGCCATCGCAAAAAATCGACGAACAGAGGAGAAGCACTGCAAAACAAAGATGCACGACGTGGCTGTACGAATCCACTCGACAATGCCGGTTGGCAGACTGATGCCTGAGAGTTGCATCAAGTGACTTCTAGCGGCAGAAGCCTGAACTACAACGAGTTTGTCACACAGAGAACGTTCCCAGTTACTTTTGGGTACCCCTTCATATATGTATATTTGGATGTATGTATATTTGTATGTGTGTATATTTGTATGTGTGTATATATACCTATATGTATAGTTGTATTCTATTCTTTTATTCTTCTATTTCTTTCAGTCATCTGATTGTGGCCGTGCTGGATCACTGCCATTAGTCGAACATATTCTTTGTAAGACTAGTACTTATTCTATCGGTTTCATTTACCAAACCTCTAAGTTACGGGTGCGTAAATACACCAACATCAGCTGTCAAGCAATAGTGAGGGGGAGGACACAAACACACAAATACACACACACACTTACATATATATATATATATATGTATATATATATATTATATATGTATGTGTGTGTATATGTATGTATATTTATATATATATATATGTACATATATATATATATATATGCATGTACACACACACACACACACACACACACACACACACATATATATATATATATATATATATATATATATATATATATGTGTGTGTACATAAATGTATGTATGTATGTATGTATGTATGTTTATTTGTATGTATAGATATCTATATATATTTATGTATATTTGTATATATGTATATTTATATGCATGTATATTTGTATGTATGGATATATATATATATATATATATGTATGTATATTTGTATGTATGGATATATATATATATATGTATGTATATTTGTATGTATGGATATATATATATATGTATATATTTGTAAGTATGTATATATATCTATATATCTGTATGTATGTCTATATACCTATATATATATATATATATGTCTATATACCTATATATATATATATATGTCTATATACCTATATATATATATATATATATATATTTGTATATATATTTCTATGTATATAGATCTATATGTATGCATATATATTTATATGTATCTTTGTATTTATGTATGTATGTATGTATGTATGTATGTACGTACGTACATATGTATATCTATATAGAGAAGTAATGTATAAAGATCAAAGAATAAATCTAAGGTAATTAAGATCTCAATTAGTTATACATCATTAAGCTCCACAACTAAATCACATTGAGACCAACTTGCAAGCACTGCATACAAAATCTGCTAAAAAGATCTTTAAGATCAACATATTTTACATAAAGGCACAAATGTAGAAATTTCCCAAACAGTTCAAACTTTAATTAATAATTTAATACAGCTGCTTTGTTAAGATAAACAACACTGAATGTATAATTTGATAATTGTAATACATAATCAATTAAATTAAATTAAATCTAATTAAAAAGCCTGCGCTTATCCAAAACATCGGGAATGTTGTGTTATGTTAATCAGAAAAGTGAATGGTTTTTCTGATGATGTTGATAAAGTTTTAAATTAATTTAATGTGAATTAATTATGTATCATTATGTTTATCTTAATAAAACAGCTGTTCGGCACAGTCGATGTATGGAACAATATGTAGAATTATACTTTTATGTTACACACACACACACACACACACACACACACACACACA
>NC_068996.1:8762360-8767472 GCF_001194135.2 Octopus bimaculoides | reverse complement strand
ATATATATATATATATATAAACTTATATAAAACTTAGATATGTTTCGACCAAAGATTGGTCCAGGCCATGTCTAACTTAATAGCACCACCTGATAGGATTATCTAAATCCTTTTTACAGTCAAGTTTTGTTTACGGTCCATTCAAGTACTGAGTTCTTACTGAGTGAGTTGTATCCAGGTATGGGTGGCTTGTCTGGTATTCCTTGAAGAAATCTGTCTAGACTCTGTTTAAAGCTGATAGGATCCTTTTCCTCTTTTATCTGTTTCAGAACAATGTTAAACAGGGCAGGGCTTGTTGAGGAAAAGAAATTATGCCGTAGTGTACTTATATGTTGTGATATATACATATATATAGTGAATCCAAACAAGGAAAAACAAACATGAAAAAACAACAATGCGAGGATGTGGTACAAGTAATGTATTATCAGGTGCTCAGGAAAGGAACGAAAGAGGATTTAATGTTTTGAGCCAAGCTCTTCTTCAAAAACAGAGAGAAGTCCAAAAGAAGAGAAGACGGAGGAAGAAAATCTCTAACGATTCACATGTGGTTACATTTTGAAATGACCGGAAGGGAATGGGTGAAGAATATATTATGTATGTATATGTATATGTATATGTGTGCGTGTGTTGTGTATGTGCATGCATGTTGTGTGTATGTGTGCTTGTGTATGTGTGTGTATGTATATATATATATGGGTAGGATGGTTTGACATGATGTAATTAATCAGAGAGTTGCGCTGAGTGCCAATGTCTGCTCTGGCATGGTTTCTACAGAGGATGTCCTTCCTTATGCCAGCTACTTCAGAGAGTGTACTGGGTGCTTATACACACACACACACACACACGCACACACACACACACACGCACACACACACACATACAGCCCCCTACACACACCCACACATACATACAGACACACAAGTGACACTTATGCAGTTTCTATTCCAAAGGTATTAAGTCTAATGAAGGTGATTGTAGATGAGACTCGTCTGTTGCATCACACTGTGAGATCAAACCTTACTTTCATATGCTTCAATACTGTAAGCCACTTAGTTGAGTGATCTTGTCTTGTGAGAAGCAGGTGGGTGAGCTCACTCAGTACATTCCGTGGAGTAGTTAACATTATGAAAAGCTTCAAGCTATAGAAACCATACCAAAGCAGACATTGGAGCTTCATACAGCTCTCTGGCTCATCAGTTCATGTCAAACCATCCATCTCAGTATATTAAATGATGATGATGACAATGACGATGGCAATGGTCACGATAATGAAGATGATGATGATGATGATGATGATGATGTTAATGATGATGATGCTGATGATGATGACAACGATGATGACAAAGTCGATGATGACGACGATGCTGATGATGGCGATGATGGTGATGACGATTATGATGACAACAATGGTGATGATGATGATGATGATGAAGACAATGACGGTAACGATGGCAATGACGACGATGATGAAGATGATGATGATGGCAATGATGATGACTATGACAATGATGTCGATGATGGTGATGATGATGATAATGACCATGATGATGATAATGACCATGATGACAATGCCAATGATGATGATGATGATGATGACAATAATGATGGCGATGATGATGATGATGATGATAACCTTTAAAACACTTCCTGAACTTATAGAAGTATTTCTTTTTTTCCTCTCAGAGAAGCTGCCTACTTTTTGCAATAATATCTGTGTTGAGGCTTCGCATTTGAGTTGGCAGCAAAAGAGTCTGTAGATGTCTGTAGTCTTTCCATTTTAGCACTGCTTAACATTCTTTTGAGGAGATCTCTAACCCTTTCAATACTGTATTGCTGTTAAAGAATGCTGCCTTTGTTTCAATTAATTTTTTTTTTTTTAAATAATGAAGATTCTAATAAAATAACTTTGTCATTATTAAACTGGTGTTAGGAACACAAATTGATATAGAATTTTGATGGAAGGTTTTAATTTAAATGTCTTGGAAACATTAACCCTTTAGCTAGCAGATTATTCTGTCAATATAATGATTATTTATTCAGTCATCATCATTGTCACCACCACCACCACAACCACTTCCGCCACAACCACCACCACTGTCATTATCATCATCATCATTATAAATTAATGTACTCCTTCCATGCTGGCATAAATTGGATGGCTTGACAAGTGCAGGCAAGTCACAAGACTGCATCAAGCCTTGCTGTCTGCTTTTGTATGGTTTCTAGGGAAGGGTGCCCTTCCTAATGCCAACCACTTTACAGAGTGTACCAGGTGCTTTTTATGTGGCACCATTTCCAGTGAAATCACCAAATAATTTACTTGTCAAGAGAGGAGAGAGAAAAAGAGGGAGAGGAGGAGAGAGAGAAAGGGGGAGAGAAATGGAGGAGAGATAGAGAAGGAGAGAGAGAGAAGGAAGAGAGAGAGAAGAAAGGAGAGAGAAAGACGAGAGAGAGAGTGAGGCGGAGAGAGAGAAAAGGCAGTGAGAAAGAAGGAGGAGAGAGAGAAAGAGAGAAAGGAGGAGAGAGAGAAAGAGAGAAAGGAGGAGAGAGAGACGGAAGAGACAGACAGAAAGAAATGGAGAGAGAGCTGGAGAGAGAGCTGGAGAGAAAGAAGTGGAGAGAGAGCAAACCGGGCGAAACGCTTAGCAGTATTTCGTCTGTCTTTACGTTCTGAGTTCAAATTTTACTGAGGTCGACTTTGCCTTTCATCCTTTCAGGGTGGATAAATAAAGTACCAGTTATGCACTGGGGTTGATGTAATTGACTTAATCCCTTTGTCTGTCCTTGTTTGTCCCCTCTATGTTTAGCCCCTTGTGGGCAATAAAGAAATAAGAAAGAAGTGGAGAGAGAGGCGGGAGGAGGAGAGAGGAAGTAGGAGATAGACAGAAGGAGAAAAGATGGCAAAGATGCAATGGGTGGCGGGGGGGGGGGTGCAGTCACATGACAGAGAAGTGTATATAAATGAATGAACTACACATTACCTTGTAGCTTTGAGATTTCAATGATGTGACTGTTTATTCTTAGCATGACATTGTAGGGTAGGTGCAAGAGACCAGAACTGGCCAGTTTGAACATCAAAAACGAGGTAAAATATTTGAGCTGGGATACGGCCAGTTTAAATGCTAAAGGGTTAAACCTGTTTCATAGAATCAGGAACAATCTCAGACATTCTCTTTGAAAAGGGTTAAAACTGTTTCTACCAGTATTTTCTAGGCAGCAAGAATCTGAAACTTGAAACTGCCATTTTCTTGGTACCTTACAGTTTGTGTTCTGTAGCATCTGGATTCCTCATTGATTTATTTTCGTTCCCACAATTGTTCTGTTGTTGCATCATGTTTTGATAATATGTGAAGCACAGAACTTCAATATGTCCAAAAATACCACCACCACCACTACTACTACTACTACTACTACTACTACTACTACTACTAGGACGACGACAACAAAGACAGCAACAACGATGACAATGACGACAATTACAACAACAATGACAATGATGACGACAACTACTACTACCACCACTACTACTATTACTACCATTGCTACTACTACTACCACTACAACTACTACCACCACTACTACTATTACTACCACTGCTACTACTACTACCACTACTACTACTACTACTACTGTTATTGATACTGCTGCCACTGCTGCTGGTCTTCTGTGGCTACTGTCACTGCTACTGATGCCACCGTCACCATCATCATCACCACCACCACCACCACAACACTCTCCGCCAGGATCACCAACACTACCACTAGGACTACCACAGCTGCCACAACTACTGCTGCTGTTGCTGCTGCTGCTGTGAAAGTTTCTATTATGCAGCTAATATTAAGACATAAAAGAAAAAAGATATTTTAAAAAATAATTATAAATGCACCTTTATATTGGCTTACAGGTAATAAAAAGGTATCAAATTGCACAAGTTCTTTGACAGACAATAATTTTTTTTCTTTTCTTAATACTGAAATATGAAACTAAAGAAGTTTTTATTTAATAACAATCAGAAATGTTGAATTGTAAATAGCTTTACAAAAATATTTACACTGGTTTTGAAGTGCTCAAATTGCATCTGGCCATACATCACAAATTGTCTCCTTGATGTTAAATGTATAACTTACAAAAATCTGGGTGGTTTTTTTTTTTTTGTATTTTTGTAACAACAAGCAGAAGTGTTGATTTATGTTGAGTTAAGCATATTTACAACATAAATAATTTATCTAAAGTTGTAATCTTAGAACAAAACCATGTAAGGTTATTTAGGTTAAAGTCATGTATTTTGTAAAGGGAATAAAAATATTTTAAAACTAATTTGTGGTTCCTCTGAAGGATTCCTGGGGTAATGTTACTTGACAGGGGCGCATGGCTCAAGGATCAGCTTCTGCTTCTTCACTTTGAGGAGTCACAACTCCAGTAGAAAAGAAATGTGATTGGAATGTCACAGGAAAGAACCACAAAGTGGATTCTTCAAGCCAAGCTAACTGGCAAGAAGTCCAGGGATAGACCGAAAATGAGATCTTTTATTTTTATCTTTTATTTTTTTTTACTTGTTTCAGTCATTTGATTGTGGCCATACTGGGGCACTACCTTGAATTTTAGTTGAATGAATTAACTCTAGCACTTACCTTTTTTTTAAGCCTGGTACTTATTCTATTGGTCTCTTTTGCCAAACCATTAAGTTACAGGGACATAAACACACCAACACTAGTTGGAAGTGGGGGACAAATTCACACACACATAGATATATATACATATGTATATACATATGTATATATATATATATATATATATATATATATATATATATATTCAAGGCTTGAATATGGTACTTATGCGAAGGCACCCGAATATCACATCCCAAAAGGATGGGTGATTAAAATCAAATAATAAACAACACAGATTTCAAAAGTGATTGCAGTACGCACGTTTCATGCTACTTCAATTTATTTAAGTAATGTGAGCATTACCTTAAATGCAATATGAAGAGCAATCTTCAGCTGCACGAAAAAATGTAGAAAAAAAGACATATTACAAATGTGGCAACATATTAAAACCAAGTGGGAGAGAGCAGAGGAAGAATATATAAGTCCATCTTGACATAGCAGG